>NW_015150854.1:615581-627506 GCF_000732505.1 Cyprinodon variegatus
GACTGATCTGCGAGTGAAACCTTGAAAACTTGCGAGATCAGGATGGTCTCACGAGGCTATATTAAACCAACACTAAGTAACTTTTCAATCTTCATAGAATATTTTCACAACTTTTGTGATTATACGTTGACTTACGACTAGTTCAGGACAGTGGTAGCCTAATGGTTAAAGCAGCGCATTTGAGCTCTGAGAAGGTTGCAAGTACCTGGTTCGATCCCCACAGCCTACACTCTGAGTCCCTGAGCAACCCGTACAGTGGCAGCCCACTGCTCCCCAAGGGAATGGGTTAAGATGCAGAAGTCAACTTCTCCATTGTGAGATCAACGATGTTTAATTATCTTTTTTTTTCATTCCAGGAGTGGCGGCCTAGTGGTTAGGGCTTTGCGCTTGGAATCAGAGGTTCTGAGTTTAAGCCCCACTCCCACAGACTGCAACTCTGGGTCCGTGAGCAAAAGACCCATAACCTCACACTGCTACCTGGGTGCCGCACAATGGCAACCCACTTCTCCCCAAGGGGATGGGTTAAATGCAGAGGGTTCATTTCGTTGCTCTGTACTTGTGACAATGTAATGAAAATAAAAACCTTGAAAAGGAAAAAAAAAAAAATGAATGACACCTCTGTCATGGCCAGATAGGGTCTGGCAAAAGCAAAGTAAAACGTTTATTTCCAACATGGTGTTATGACATTGTTTTGCAACAATTAGATTCATCACCTCATGGCTATTCCTCTTTCACACAGCCACTGGAAACGATAAAGTCAGTCTACAATAAAAGTGAAATTAAACATCTGAGAGAACTTACGATGCAAATTGACTTCATTTCTTCACCTCAGTCACTCAGTCACCAACTGAGTCACCAATTTCCCCCGTTTCCAATACATGCAAACCTGTACGGATGGACAGGATCACACTTTTTGTTTTGTTTTTTTACACCAAGCTTGTTTTTTATAGATAACGGGCAAGTCAATTTTTTGCATAGGCAATTTTTATAAATGAGACCCTTGATACTGGTTCCTGCTATGGTCTGTATAAACAGGTATTAACAGGGTTGTTTACTTTTATTTAAACCTGAGTATATTTTGAAAATTAATCCACAATAAATGTCAGATTTTATACTTTCTTGTTGTCAAAAATCCTTTGAAATTGTGTGTTGTTTATCCATTCCACTATGGGAAACAAATGATTTTGATGAATCATAAAAAGCCTCAAATACATATCACATTAACGCTGACAAGTCTGAGTTAACCTCTGTCCAGCACTCTAAAGATGACCTTAAACCTGAGTAAATGCCAGTTAAAAAATTTTCTCTTTAATTCTTCAATCTGAATACTGGATGAACTACAACCTGACAATCAAAGCAGCCATACTGCAATGCAAATGATGAAAAGGAATTCAGCTTTGATGTTTAACAGCATAACCATATATTTAATGTGTGCTTGCAGTCACACATGCACCGCTGCATATGTGCCCCGCTCTAAAATCACAGCTATCCATTCTGTAACCCAGGTCAGTGAGTGGCAGGAAAATCTGCACGTTCTGCGACACCCCGCTGGGAAAGGGAGCAGCCATGATCATCGAGTCCCTTGGGCTCTGTTATCATTTGAACTGTTTTAAGGTGAGATTGGAGGACGTCTGACGGCACAGTGGAGGGTGTCATCTGCATGCCGTGGCTGATCCTGAGATACTAACTTGGTCACTCTAAACTTTTTTTTCTAGTTTTACTAACTTTTGGGAATTAAATTCTTCTCTCTATTCAAACCTTTCAATCTCTGAGATCTTTACTTTTCAGGGACTTTGTTCTTCAATCATATCTGATCTCCTGGATCTGTATCTTGACAACTGACTGTTCTTCACTTTTTCTTCACCCTTAATGAAGCTTTGTGGCCTGTCTGTCCTCATCACAGCCTCTGTGGATGCTTTATTTTCCATGTATGCCATGTTTGACTCTCCTCTCACTTTGAACCCACACAGTGCATCGACTGTAAATCAGACCTCGGTGGAACTGAGGCCGGAGCTGAAGTCAGAATACGAAACAAACAGCTCTACTGTAACACTTGCTACATGCGATTCAAAAGTGAGTCATCGATCCAGCTAAGCCAACTTGGTAAAGGATTTCTTTTTTCTTTTTAAAAAAAAATGTAATGTTCATTTATTCTGTCTATTCCTAGCCGGCCAGCCATCAGCTATGTGATGCAGGCGTGCTGCAGCAAATCGACGAGGAAACTACATGTGACAACAACCCATGAACTTTAACGTATTGAAAGCCATTGCAATAATTATACTGATGAGAAACATATTTGCCATTATGCGCCATGAGTGAGAAGAATTCAATGGAGTTATCTACTTGTATCATCATATTGTATCACACACTATAACTGTACAGATGTTCAAGGATTCTACATTCCCTATTGTTTTTTGTGTGTTTTTAAGTCTATCTCTGGGAGATTCCAGAGTAAGAGCTTGACTTTCAGCTTTTAGATATTTTTTTTGTAAATGTGACGAGAGAAACCTGCAGGATCATGCTTCTTTTTTTGTGGTATTAAATTCCCTGTTAAGAAACAAAAAGGTTTGATTTTCATGTGTTTGTGGCTTTTTGTTTGTTAGAGAGAAGTAAATACAATTATTAGGATTCTTTTATGCATCTTGTTTGAAAATATTATCTGCTTCGACCGCACTTTTTACATTAAGACTTCACATCATTCTCGATTAAGGCAGAGCAACTCTGTAAATAAATGACTTAAAGCTTACCTTTTGAGGAGTCTGTGTTTTGTTCTGCATGCGGTTCAAAAGTTGAACTTTTTTCCAAATTACAAACACAAACCTTTGTGAGGTTGGGTGGAAGTGAGTTGAGGATCCAAATGCAGAGATGACGAGGCAGAGAGGAGTTCTTGCAGATTAAATTTAGATGCAGATGGCGACAGAAGCATAAATCCAGGAAGAATTAACAGGAAGGAAACCAAAACCAGGCAACGCCAAGGGAGAAACACGCATGAGGAGTGAAGCCATAAGGAGATTCCAGTAATGAGGAACTGCACAGGAGGTGTATAAATGGGAGACAGAACAAAGACGGGGATAATCTGCTGATAGGGAGTCGGTGTGGATAGTAGCAACGAGAAAACTAGGGGAAAGGAGACTGGCACAAGGGGAAATAGAGAGTAACTCAAAAAATGCAACGCTGCTTAAATATAACTGCAAAACAACTAGATTGACACAAAATGGAAAATAAACCAGTATCCAAGAAAACACAGAATGACAAAAATCAAAGTGTAACTGAAAACTCAAAAAGAAACTTAAACAGAAACAAAAAGTCCACAAATGGCAGAATCATGACAGGCTTAGTGGTTTCTATTGGGACATTTAATAATACACTAAAACAAAGTAGTGAAGTGGAGAGAAAATATGTGATTTCTAAACACCTGAAAAGTGTCAATACTTTCCAAAACTGTTCTTTTTGTTCCAAGGTTTGAAGTAAAGCTGGTTTGCAAAGATGTAAATATTAACTTTTTTTCTTTGTAAGCTGAACTAAATCTTATTAAATCCTGAATCTTTCCTGGTCTGGACTTTAAGAAAAAAAAAAATGCACATGCACAACCCTGTACTCGCTCCCGAGAGGGAATGTCTATTAAACCCATACAAGAGCATGCGCAAGCCCATTTCTACCTTTGCATGCTCTGTTTAAAAGATGCTGTCTGCAATGTTCATAAAGGCTTACTTAAAAAGAAGAACAGATAGAAATATGAATGAAGAACGAAACTTTTAAGCATATTCTTAATGTTTTTTCAGAAATTATATAGAATGGTATGATAGCAAAAGCAGGAAATGCCATCCACTGAGCAGAGAATACTTTCATGGGACACTGACTTTTGCACATTGACTAAAACTTGTCTCCATACAAATAAAAATCATATTCATTCTAATTTATCTGTCCACAAAAAATAAATCTTAGGGTATTCATGCATAAGACAAATGAAAACATTAAGAATATGTTTGAAATTCCCCATTTTGCTCATATTTCAATCTGTTTTCTCATCTGAGGGGAGATAATTCTTAGCAACCAGATATGTCTCTGCATAGGGTTAGGTGAAAATGGGCAAAAGCAAGTAGGACGGCCTTAAGTTAACATATCACCAGAATGATTGACAATAAGGAGGTACACTTACTTTGACGATCCACCCAGAAAACGAACATCCTCCACTATACCTTTAAGCAATAAGCTGTATGTAAGCTGTACCTCTATCCAACTCGCCTACACAAAACACTTCCCTTTTGCCTGCTTAAAAGTCACAAACATGATGAATGGTATTTTCGTGATAATGCATTCTGTTCGTTTTCTGAAACACATTTGCATGCAAGTCAAAAATGTAATGTGGCCTGTGTGTATGCTGTGTACAATAAGCTTTTTTTGGAAAACAGAAAATTGAACTACTCATGGCTTTCCATCAACAAATGTTTTCTTCCTGCTACTCTAACATGGAGGCCAGATTTGTGGAGTGTCTGACTGTGGACAGAGCTTCCCACCTGTGGTGGTTTATCTAACTGCTTCTGTGATTAATGCTTGTGGCCGTGTCATGTTTTTGTTTGTTTTCCTGTAAGAGGAATTAAAGTGATGTTGTTTTATGGTAAATAAATGATAAAATGGCCTGTACATATATATAGCGCTTTTTCAAGTCAGAAGACTTGACCAAGGATCTTTACACTACATTCAGTCGTTCACCCATTCACACACTCACGCACTGATGGTGGCAAACTACACTGTAGCCACAGCTGCCCTGAAGCTCACTGACGGAACCAACTTTTAGAACTTTATCCTGACTCAAGCATCTCCCCTGAACCTTATTTTGTGTTCCTGGGTTTGCATAATAATGTTCTCTCCCTTATTTCTCACACTGGTTTTGGAACATTTCAGAAGTCCTGTATAAAAATAAATAGTGTCATCTGGAGGTGCACAGTTGTTAAAGGGGTGGAATGCCTGCATCATCAGAAACCAGCAAAGGGCAGGTGGACCTATCTTCAGAGGGGAAAGTTCATCACCCAAGGCAACCAAACGCCCTCCGAAAACATATGTATGTTGGTTGTAAGTAAAGGGAACTGCAGCTCCTAGGCAAAGGATTTGACATAACACCCCCCTACCAAAGTCCCCAACATGCCAAGCATTCACCAGCCCATTGCACCAGTCAGAGTTTTGATAAACCAAATTAAGGACGGCATGGTAAGCTAGTTTGTGGGATGTCAAACAAGAATAATGGGCACCAGAGCACAACATATCTCTGCATCCCTAGCTCCCTTTTACACTATCAGACACCTGCAGGTCTTCTATATATCTCCAATTTTCATCTAAACCAACACATTCACAGAGGTAGAAGCATGGAGACAAAGAAGCTTTACTGTCATTGTACAGAACACAACAAAATGCGCTTTGGCAGCATCTCTTTTTAGCAGCTTTAATATCAGTATTAGTTAAGATTTAGTGCTTGATAAATCATCTCTGTTGATATTTCAACAATATGCTATTTTTTCCCCTGGGCATTAGTGTATGTGTGTTCCTATAGCAGCTTGTTAAACAGCCATGGAGTCAGTTGGTGCAGGCTTGCATGACACAAACTGGCAGAGGAGGATGGTAAAAAGACAATAGCGAATCACACCAAGATGCTGATTTCTTATTTTGTCCCAAAACAGCCAAACCAATACAGCACCACTATGCAGCCACAGCATGGGCTGGAGGGGGAATCTGGGGAATCTGGGGAAAAAACTAAGCCAGCCAAGCTAGAGTCATCTATCCAGCCAGGATCTAAGAAACCTCAACCCTGGCATAATCCATACCCAATAATAAGCTTTCAACTCCGAACCCTATCCTGCGTATCCTACCTATGCAGCCCCAGTATTCCAAAACCCCACTAATAGTTAGGCTGATGGTTGACTTTAACCTCAAACACTCTGGTGAAATCTTTGTCAATATGTTATTTTTTTTTCATCATCATAAGTACTAGTTCATGGTGACTTTAGAAAAAACATGATGAATTTGTGGCTAACATTAGTGCATAATAGAGATGCTGGTTGGAAAGGCTTATATATATATATATATATATATATATATATATATATATATANATATATATATATATATATATATATATATATATATATATATATATATATATATATATATATATATATATATGGGACAAAGAGGGGAGAGCAGGGGTGAAAAAGCTAAACTAGTTCTGATGGGTGACATAAGCGGCATGCATCAGACGGAATAAAATCTTTCATATACTGCCGTGATGTTATTTTATGTTGAGTTGTTATGTTAGATAACTGCAAGTTAAGAAGTGCAGATGATCTGCTGAGCATGGCTATCTGTGTTCGGAATGGGTTCAAATCTCCCACCAACAGCGCATTACCAGTCTTGTTTATGTTATTACATGATCACTGCAGGATGAAATATTGTTTGACTTCTTCATCATTCTACTAGATTCAGATAAGAGGTTTCCATGGAGTAATATCTGCTTTAAGTTTTTTTTTTCTGATTGATCTATTGTTTTATGCTTTTTAAGACTATTTACAATGCTGTGTATATTTCAAAAGGCAAATCGTATGGAATTCATATCACTGTATTGTCAGATCCTTCCTGTGTGCATGTGTGGAAGATAAGATAAGAGCAGGTCTACGGTTTGTTTGCTAATTTTCTTTCAAGGCAAATAAATCTCTGAGCTCTTCAATGAACAGCTGGATTTATACGGAGATTATATCGCTCACAGTTGGATTATATTTACTAATTAGGTGACCTCTGAAGGCAGTTGGCCTCACTGGATGATATTGTAACGAATCACAATAAAATGGGTTGGGGGTACAATATTTTTCTTTCAAGGGTATTAATGTTTTACAATACAATTCAAGTGTGATGATATTTTAAAATATGATGCAACGGTTCTCCAGCCTGTGTGATCTGAAATCATTGCTCTCATCTTTTTTTCTGTCTGTCGGTCCCATTCTGTGCCTCTCTGCAGCGCCGTGCTCGTAATGAAAGGAATCTCAATGAGCCTTTTTTTTTTTTTTTCAGAGAATGGTTTTGCTCTGACTTTCCTAAAGCCAAATCGTCATGCATATTTTATTCCACACACATGCATTGCACTTGATTATACTTTGATAGCTTTTTTTTTTTCTTTCAGATTTCTTAAACATTCCATTATTCAAGCCTTTCTGCAGGTATAGTTTGTGAATATTCATATTTAGCTCCCAATTGCTTTAAAAATGCAAGGTAAAAGGCGAGGGAAATGAGCTCCATTGAGGCAATTTCCTTTCAGGAAATAGGTTAGATGAGTAGTGATTTCTCTGTATTCTCTAGGTGAAGCATAAACAGCCCTTGGAGGTGGACGTCTCAAATTCTTAGATTCTTTTTTTAGATCTCTCTTGGTGCTTCTGATGCAGAGAGATTTTTGTGTTGATGAAAGCGTGTACAGATGAAACAATGGCTGGTAAACCTAAGACCTCCAAAAATAGGTGTCCTGTGGTTTTCCCCCCCTTCGTTTAAAGCCACACAGCCAGCTTGTTACAGGGGAGAAACAAATATTTTGTGTCTGTGTTGTTGCATTTGGAGGCAAAAAAAAGAGGATACTCATTAATATGTTAGACTACATTCTGGAATTATTTTCTCTTATAACTTGACTTCAGTGTTTTAAAAAACACAGTCCTTGACAATTATTTTTAAACCTTGGACTGACCTTAAGGGGGCAGTGTAATGTAAAGTATTTTCTCACCAAAGCAGACTGGATTGTTATTTTTGCTGCAGTTAAATGACAGCCGCTGTTTATTTCACTGCATATGTAAATGCATGACATTTACATAACATATTTCACAAGAACAGCCAATGTAGCTAATGCCAACAGCACATTAAACAGACAGATCAATATGCAGAAAGTCTAAATAAATTACAGCTCATGCAAATAATAAATGGCAACATATTCTAGGTTGAGTTATCTTTGGCCTGAATATAGGTCTGGGACCTTACTTTTACAGTTAAAAGGCTAATTTCAGATTCACTAACAGATTTATAATCATCTTCTAGACTGTATTTCATGCCCCAGACAGAATGCCTCTCTGAATCAAGAGAAGCCATCAAGCTAATTTACATGGCTTAAACTGATGCTATTATTAGACATTTAACTGCAGTCACCGTCTCCAAAGACCTGTTGCTGCAGCTCACTGCATACATATTCTGTAAAGTGCTGTTGCATCTCCAGGTGGCAACAGGCACTAAAGAACTCAGTGCATCCAGGAGGACCTGTTTTTCATTCATGCTAACAATGGACTTCAAGTCTCACTGGAGAGGATGTCTGGTAAAAACCTCTGTTTATTTTGTATCAAATTGAAGGTTTAAAAGTCAAAGTGTTATTAACACCTTTCAAGCAGCAATAATGATAATTAACATTTGGTAAATTGTTAAATAAAAAGGTGGTTTAGTTAGTAATATTCTTACTTTTTCCACACCTATTGTAATGATCACCTACAGGTTTTATGTGAGGTATAATAAAGGAGGTGGAGGTACTGCACACACAGATAGTCTCAGTAGCTTAATTACTGTTTTTTTTTTTTTTTTTTTTTTTTACCAGATTACAATATCTTGCAGAGGTGTGTGAGAATACTAAAACAATTATTTTCACTTTAAGTGTTTAAAGACCAACACTGGCAAGGCAAGGCAAATTTATTTGTAAAGCACAATTTAGTACAAAGACAATGCAAAGTGCTTTACATAATTCAAATATAGGAAAATAAAACACAATCAAAGCAAGTAGGAAATAAATAAATAAATAAATAAATAAATAAATAAATAAATAAATAAATAAATAAATAAATAAATAAAAAATAATAATAATAAATAAGCCCCACTTTGCCTTCACCTTTTGATGCTAATACATAGTTGGGAAGACTACTGCCCTTTTTTTTGCCAATTTGAATTCTTGATTTATTACACATAATCTTGATAGTAGCAATAATTAACTTTGTGCATCAATACAATTGTAAACTTTATAAAACATTTTCTTCTGGATTTCACCTCTTATACATAATTTAGGAATAGTATAAATACCCACTGAGGTATAGACATCTCTAGACCAGTCGTTCTGAACCTTGGGGTCTTCACCGCAAATGGGATCGCGAAATGATTTCTGGGGGTCACCAAATAATTTTGGAAAAATTTAAATGTACAACATGAATATAGTTTCCATACGGACATTAGAAGGACAGTGAGCTGTTGTTCTGAAACAGGCATTTTATTACTTAAACTAGTTACTGTCTGCTGTAACTAGGCTTCTCCAAAACAACAGCAATGAACCTGTCCAGTAAGGTTACAGTATTTAAGAGAAAGCTGAAGCAGTGGAATCTGCTTCAATTGGTGAAATGTTCCTGGAGCTTGAATACTTTATGGGGAGTTATGACATCACCATTCAAAGTATGAAAGTAATTATTGCTTCTCACCTCAGGAGCCTGCTTGAAAGTTCCAATAAGTATTCTCTAAATTATAACAGGCCGGAAAAGACTGGATACGCCAGCCTTTCACCATCTTCATTGTGCATAATCATCATCAGAGCTGCAGGACGTCCTGCCTGATCTCTCCTCTGATCCCACATTATAGATTGCTAGTTCTCTGAACATGCTGGAAGAGTTCTGGTTGTCAGTAGCAAAGTGTACACAGCACTATCAAAATCTGCAACTGACTGTTTCCTTTTCTGTGCTGAAATACATGAAAAACAAACAGTGATCACAGTTAACAGTAATCTCCGCTTGGCTGTTTCTAACAAAAAGCCAATAAATAGTTGCAGAGAAAAAACAAAACATCTCTGCTTTTGACCAGGAAGGTGTTTCATGTTTAAGCTCTCAGAGACATAGATGTTTCACATTAGACATAGGCTGATTTCTAGTGTTGTTTGTTAAAGTTTAGCACACGTAATTTCAGTGAAAGGCAGATAAAGTTTGCATTGTTGATGGGATGTAGTGACCAATGTCTATCTGTTCAAAAAGTTAGCCTCTTGATGCTGAACAAAAAATACGGTGTGTTTCAAAATAAGATGATAAAGAGACTAATAGTAGCTGAAGTGAGTTAATAAGTGCTTCTCTGATTCTGCCTGTTGTACTGCAAGATGGAGTTGGAGTGGACCACTAACTGTCCCACTGGACTAAGGACTGCCACTTAGTATGTGAGGACAACCAGCTGTGTCTCTAACACGCTGGTCTGCACTGGGGCCCTGCAGGGAACTGTACTGGCACTAATCTTGTTCATCCTCTACATACCCTAGACATCACCATCCACTCCTGAGGCAGACATCTTAAATGTTTTCTGATGCAATAGTAAGCTGCCTCATAAAGAAAATTTTTTTGTACCGGTGCCACGGAAACAACCTCCTCATCAATGCAAAGAAAGCCAAGGAGCTGCTTGAGGATTTTCTCAGGCATCCAGAAAAATTCATCAATATGGTGGACTGAGCCGATTGATGAACTGGAACTGGACTGGAAAGCTCCTTAAATGCTAAACTGTTGCATCCTGGGTGCACAAAAGTGCGTTATCACAGATCCTTTCTACCTCCATCTCTATAACCATCACTGCCCCATAGACAGTCAGTAAGTGTTTGCATCCTTGCTATTACACAGCTTTTAAATTTATCCTGTTATTCTTTTATGTGCTCACTCATAACTGCCATTGTTATAATCACCAATTATACATTTATTTCAATCTGAATATTTTTAAATACCTAGAAATACACCTTCTTTTGTTAAATTTACCCCATATTATACAGTCTCCTATTTTACTCCCAGTTTCTATTTATTTCTTGTGTATTTCTTATTGTTTGTCAATCAGCTTGCTTTCATTTGCTAAACATTAAATGTTGTTTGTATGTCAGAATTTTCCAAAGAAGGGACAATATTGAAATACCTCTTAAAGTGCCTGCAGGATTTTTAAGTATCAGTGATGCTAGCTGAACAATAACAATCAGAACTTTCTAGGTTACAAATGGCAAAAGTGGTTTGTTTGTTCGTTTGTTTATCTCCGACAGATTATTAGTCCTCTTCAGTGAGCACACACACACATTTCTCCAACTTTTATCAGGATTATTGATCTGTGACCTTTTGTGCAATGGGGAAAGGATCAGCTTAGATCCCTACTTGTCTTCATTAAAAATGCTGCCTCTAATCCCCCACTCACAAAAGGGCAGAGCTCATTCAAAGGAGACTCGACCTTATAACAGAAGAGCGTTAGTTTGCTGTTTTAATTTGACAGTTTGCTATTTACCTTATCTATATACCATCAGCTGCCAACAAATACCATGTGAAGGGACTTAAACTGAAATAAATAATCACATTATAACTCTGGTATTCCAAATATTATTGTATTATAATGTAACCCAGATTGTTTAGCTACCTTGTAAAAATCTATTTGAAGCGTCTAAGTCAAATGCAATCTGCTGTTGCCAAGAATGTGGTAACAGCTGAGAAAAAACACTTTCTGTTAATAAGAACAAACCTTTATGAAGAGCCAGGCTCAAAATAAGCCGACATCTGTCAGTCATTACTAGTTAGGTGTTAAAAGGCCTCAAAGGAGATAGAAAAGACCACAGAAGCACTGGACCAGGGTGTTCTTTCTATGAGGAAAAATTAACTGCATATTTTATGTCAGCGGGAGAACTGTCATAGACGTTAAAGAAACTAAGGCTATGTTTCCACGGCAAGTTTTTATACTCAGTTTTACCAAATTTATTGGATTGTTTTTGCAAGGTTTAAGGCGTTGCCTGTACCCACCTGTGGTGTAAACTGTGGCTTCAAAATGACCTGCAAGCACAAAAGGACGATGAGAATGCCATCATTCCCAGCATGCTTTGGTCCAGCAAACACAAAATAAACAGGGATTAAAGTTGCAAGTGTTTAACATTGTGTC
>NW_015150854.1:629345-633577 GCF_000732505.1 Cyprinodon variegatus
AGGAGCTTTAGCTGCCAATTCAGCTTTTAATGTTTGGTTGGATGCAATCTCACAGTTCATTCAAAAGTCTTGACGAGGACATAAAGGCCAGTTCTTGATTATTTATATCAGTGCTTCTACAGTAACTAAATGTTTCCTATACAAGCCTTCTAATCTGGTTTGAATTAAGTTTTTGCTCTATATATAAAGTAGTTGTAACATCTGGCTGTTCCTCCTCTGTGCTGGTCTGCTGCAGCCACCGTGCATCTTACTAACGGCTATTATTTCCACCATTATGACCGATGTCGATGTAAAGCAGTGGTTCCAAAAATTATTTTGCTGGGGCCCCCCCCTTTGATTTACAGTTTACCAACCATTCAACCAGAAATACTTTACATGGAAAAGAAAAAACAAATACTCCACTCAGAAAGGAGACACTGATTAAGAAAGAAGCACGGCAACAGCTTTTTTTAAATGACTAATACTAAACTTCTAACTTTAAAATGACAGAGCAAATATAATACAATATCTGTCAGCTTTCTTCACTGTACTTTTAAATTTTATTCCTCAAGTATTCTAGTTAATTTGGCCTGCCTGAAAGCCAGCAAGAGAATTATTAATTTAAGTGAAAAACTGATAATAAAAAAACACCCTACTTCATCTTGCTTTCCCTGATCAAAGAAAGACACCATGAAGCCATGGTAAAATCAGGAATAATAATAGACCAAAATTTCTCCCTGTGACCTCAAAGAACATTTTTTTTTCCTTGACGTCTTAAACACTATAAGGAAAACCATTCACGCTGATAAGATGCCTTTGAGTTGCTTTTGCAGTTGGCAGGCAGGAAGAGAGGGAGTGTGCAAATTGTTACATGGCTGTAAAATGATAAGCCTCCATGGTCACAGCTGGGGCACCCAGATATGTTAGAGACTGCTTTGTGCCTTGGGTGACAGGGGACCAAGTTTTCTATCCTGATATTAATTCATCCTTCCTCAGCACTACAGCAGAGCATGAGCTGGAATACAGATTCTTTGTTAAATGTTTTGCTCTTTATTTGGTGTTTTGAGCAGGAACAAGGGCTGAAAAAGCAATCACTTACTGACGATGAATTTTTCACTACAGAGCTGTCATTGTGTAGTGTCTTTGAATAAGAGCAAATAAACGTGTGGCTGTTAAGCTCTCGTTGACATTGTCTCAGTGACATCTCAAGGCGAAAACCATGATCTGTAAATCTGAGGTTTCTTTGTCAAAACATATTTACCAAGACACAATCATTTTCGAGGGAGTAGGCTAGATACACCACAGAACACTTGAAACAGACATAAAATGGTAGCGCAGTGCAAGAGCAAGGATTGGACTTTGTCCCAGAATTGCTGAAAAGATGAAAAGAGAACTGGTTTGGGAGGCTGTCGAGATGCTGTTTCAACATTAAAGAAGATGCAGGAATTTCTAGCAGAGTGACACAAAAGTGACAATAATCTGCTGTAATTTTCATCCGTCTGATGGGAGCACCAAGACTGAAACATTTTCAGACAAAGATAATCATTCAAGCTGAGTTAAGATTTGTGAAACACATTTAAATTCTAACAGACACCAGAGTTTTCTCAGTAGTAGGGCTATGCTTTCCCTTGGAATCAACTGAGGTCGTCTGGTATCTTTTCCAGTTGGACCCTGGATACCATTCTTAAAATGTATTCTGGTCAACAGGAGGAGACCGAGAGGGTGGCCTAGGATACGCTAGAGGTACTAAACCTCTGGGCTGGCATGTGATCATCTTGTGCTTCCCTCAGAGGAAAGTCTGAGCGACCTGGGCATTGAAAAGCGGGAAATTATGAGAATGAGGATGTGGATGAATATAAAATTATCTGGTATTAAAGGAATTGCTTTTTTTTAACTGTAATCACTAAAGTTCTGTTTGGATTATGTATGGATAATTAGAACCAACTGTGGATTAGTAGGAAATCTTCATGCTTCTTCAGTACAGAGGAAGAAGAACTTCATCTTTCAACAGAGATTCCGGGTCACCAGAAGAAAGACCCGGCTCTGAATGCATTTAAAAGTAATCATGAGGTGAGCTATAGAGGATGTCATTAGGTGCTGCCCCTCACAATCAAGAAGAGTCTGATATTTTTTTCTAATTTCCTCTAGTGAAAAGGTGTTATTCAGTAAGTCTTGGACCTCTTTTAGTTAGAACATAAGTCAAAAGAAAATGTTGGATTCTTTACAAACATTTCAACAAAACAAATTTTTTTTTTATCATCTTAGTGTGGACAGCAACCACAGCACATGGCATTTACCCATATTTATGTTTGGATCTTGGGACATCCAGGAAAAACTGACTGCTTGACCACTGTGCCCATAAAGATGCACAGATAATGGAGGGATCCCATATATACCATTTGTCCTGGGAATTTCGATTTTTACAGGACCGAGACATTAAATATTGTTCCCTATGTTCCTTTTTTCTGCAATATAATTTCCTAACATAATGAATGCTAATTTCTCTCCTGTGCATTTTAGCATCTTTACCAGCTTACCTTGAGGTTCATTACAGAAGTAAAGATTGAGTCCTCTGGATGCTAATTGTTGTATATTTTCTCCCCTATAGATTGTTTTCAGTCAAAAATGTGTTACTTTATATTGCTAGTTTCTGTTTTCTGTAGAATGACGATAGAACACAGTGACGCAGTGGGTAGTGCTGCTGCCTTGCAGCAAGAAGGTTCCAGGTGTGATTCCCAGCCCGGGGTATTTCTGCATGGAGTTTGCATGTTCTCCCTGTGCATTTCTCCGGTTACTCCGACTTCCTCCCACAGTCCAAAAACATGATTGTTAGGTTAATTGGATTCTAGAAATTCTCCTTAGGTCCGAGCGTGTGCGTGAAAGCTTGTTTATCTTTTTGTCTCTGTGTTACCCTGCGATAGACAGGCGACCTGTCCAGGGTGTACCCCGCCTCTCGCCCATAGACAGCTGGAGATAGGCACCAGCACTCCTCATGACCCCAGCTTGGATAGATGTGATGGAAAATGGATGGATGGAGAATAGAATAATAATTTATTTTTTCATCAGGCGGAACATGTACTGTAAATGTTAAAGCAGCAGTGTGGCAGCAGTAATATATGAAGCTCTCACATAAACATAAAACTGCACAGTAAAGTAATGTAAGTCTTTACAGCAATGTTAAAGAATACGTTTTTTTGAGAAGGTCATTCCCAAATTAATCCACAACTAAAACTTTTTAAGTCATAGCAGGAAAAAGGTAAATATTTGCCACATGTCAACAATTAAAGAAGAAGTCTTTGGGAGAGACTGGAATCCGGACCGGCTGTGATGGACATTGTTATATTTGGAAGTTATTGAAGTAAAAGTGGGTTGAATTTGACATTTTTAATTTATTCTACAATGCCTGGAGATATTTTTTTAATTAAATGCAACTATAATGATAAGCTGAACTATATAAAACATTTATGAATTTCAGTACTGCACATAAAACTAATTAGAAGGAGTCAAAAACATGCGTTAAGTCCTCTGATTAACACAGTAAACCTCGGCTCACTTAATCAGACAACTGTAAGTTATAAGCAGACTTTATTAGAAAAAAGCTGTATGTTCCTAAAGTTTAGATGATTTATTAACCTTTGCATATTGTTTCCCAGTTAATTACAATCCTTGATACACAGTCATGACGTTTCATGTCTGATGTATTTTTGTTTCATTGGTGTTAACCTTTTAAACAAATGACAAAAAGGAAATAAATTCCTTCTTAACTTGATTATGTCTAACACAAAAAAGAAAAGGTCAATCATGATTAAAGTTAAGCCTCTGACCAGGATTGACTTGTTAATGTCCAAAAGAGGACATAAGAGAAGTCAGAAATAGGTTTTAAAACTAGACTGAGGTCAGGTCACTGTCAAATGTCATCTTTTCAAAAACCTGACTAAAATACGTTCCGATAAATTTATTGAGGGGGAGAGTCACACTCTGTGAGTCTTAAGGGAGACTCAGAAAGTGACCGTGCATGAGTGCTACTCATTCTCACCTGAATGTAGTACTTCCAGGATCCAGTTTTGTGCCACTTGCTTTCTCTCCGGGAGTCACCATATGGCCAACTTGGTAATCCTCTTTCTAGCCTGAAGCCAGCCTGAGGCTAAAACAGTCTGGATAACTCAGTCTGACAGGAATAACTTCCCTCTCTTTATTTCAAATGAGAATTCAACATAGATAGATAGATAGATAGATAGATAGCAATTCTAAAA
>NW_015150854.1:634513-639513 GCF_000732505.1 Cyprinodon variegatus
GTGACCCTGAACCAAGCCTCTCTGGATTCAAACAGAGTGGAAGCAGTATCATTCTATGGGCTTGTTTTTACTCAGCAAGTTAAGCAAAACGTGTTGACTAATTTTGGACAAAGACACTGTAGGGTTAGCAAAACACTTGACAAAAAAAGGTTGAATACATTGGAATTCCATATTTTTTTTTATCTACAAAGAATTTAGAAAACAACTTTTAAATGTATTCATTTATTTATGTTCCATTTTGTGTTGATCTTAAGTCTAAGAGTCTAATAAGATAAAACTTTAAATTTGTGGTTGTAAAATTACACAATAGAAAAAAATATTAAGAGGTATAAGTACTTTTGCAAAGCTGATTTTCAATTAAAACAAAAATAAATTAAATTTTATCAACCATATGATAAGTTTAGCAAACTTTTTTTGGTATGTTTTTACTCCTCTTTGGGGTGTAGGATCCCATCATAAGGTTCAAAATGCTCATTGAACACTCAGCAGTAGCTTCAGACTGAGAAAACAGATGAGTAAATATAATTTGTTGTTGGCAGGTTAAATGTGAGATATATTCTACTGGATGTTATAAAAGTCAAAAATAAAATCTGATTTTGAGTATATTAATAGTTTTTACAGATGTGACTCAAAGGGGTCAGATGTTACCCAGTAGCTCCTAAATTTGCCCAGAAGACCACCTTCAGCTTTCATGGACTAATCCATCTATTCTTGCTGCTCCATGGCCACCTCTGTGGAAAGTTTTTTTTAGTTTGATATTCTGAAGCAACCAGACCGATGACACATCAGTTGGAAGCATATTTTTGCAGACATCACTCACACTTGCTTTATGTTCTCAATGATGACTCAGATGCATGGTATATTTTTTTAGCACCCCAGCAAATATCACTTCCTCTACACTTCACCCTGTACACAAGACCAACTTGGGTTTTGAATTTCCTCTTCTTTCATCTCTGAGAAACATAACAACTACAATATTGATGCATTCGGTTTGTACATTTTTTCAGATTTGATGCCTTTTATTATTATTTTTTTTTTTTAGCTTTTGTTGTCCTCGGATATTTTTTTGTCTGCTTTGTGCCAAATTTATTGAATAATTCTTGGTCCAGAGAAGAAAAAAAAGAACATTTGACAAGAAAGAAAACAGTAATTTATATCTATTGATTGTTCCTCCTGGATAAAAGCAAAGATTTCTCTTCACAGATTCAGGATTACTCTCTCATGCTGTATCTGACTTTTTCCACATCTTTATATTTCCCCAAAGAACCATAAGACTGTGGAGTGAAGAGACACCTAAAATGGTGCGCAGCCAAACAAGATAAGACTTTATTATACTTTATTATATTGTTGCCAGTGCCAGTGCGGCGACCTTTATCTGAAAAGAACTGCTGTGACTGAAGTCGTATGTCTGGGCCTTTGTCTGCAGCCCATTCGGTGTCATTATCTCTGTTGCAAAGATGTAATTACTGTATGGAGAAAAGCTTTCCAGAGCCCATCATTTCCTGCGTTGTAAGCTTCTTGTTTTGTTCGTCCGACAACAGAGATGCTGAGCTATTGTCAATATATATTGATATCAACTTTTTTTTCTTTTTTAAGACTGTGATGCTGGAGGGAGCTTTGTGCATCTAAAAAGTTGGAAAAATGGATTCAAATGACAAATCAGGAGATTTTCAACTCTGAAATTTGGAAATAATAAACCTTACTTTTGCAGGATATTGTTGGAGATCATAATGCTGCATACCTGAGGAGATCATGCAACCCTGAAGGGTTACCTCAGAGCCCTTTTTTTGTTTTGTTTTTTTAGATATGAAGTGGTCAGAGGTTAAGAATTTATTCAGACTTAAAAATATGAACTTGATCAGACTTTTGCCCTGGAGTTTCAGGCATATGGGTCACAGATACGCCATGCTGCCATTTTCTTCATACTTGACTGAATACCCGGGGGGGGGGGGTGAAGCTGGAGCTGGAACAGTATGCCCTTCAGGAATTCCTCACAGTTTGACTGTTTGTTTGCTTTGGATGATTGCTCATCATTAATATTAATCTTCTTGGAGGTCTCTGCACAGAAAAGGAATGTCAGTAATTTTCTTTCCCATTTTGGTATAAACATAAATCCTTTGAAATGTCTATGGTCTTTAAAACACAAGAAGTAACAGGTAGCATTTGCTCTCAATATGTTAATGCAGTAGAGTTATAAATACCCAGATGCTGGATCCAGATACAATACTAATTTGGCACATCATCAATACTAAATACAAGCTTTGTTTGGATATTTTTGCTATTGTTAATTAGATTATTTTCACATTAAATGAATAAGAACTTATATATTCCTGGGTTCCTGTTGAGAAAGTTTTTTCCATATTAAGACTTAAAAAAGGGGAGTTTTCATGATGTTAAATTTTTTTTTTTATCTCTTTAATACAATCTTTTACAATTTTGAAAACTGGTTGGATATCCTGTATAATCCTGATACTCTCTGATACCTCCAAACTCATTATGTTTTTCTTCAGCTATAGAGAGAGAAATTTGCATCTGCTTTTGATATTTTTATTTAGCCTTTTTTTAACCAGTTTAGTCAAAATCTATTTTGCAAGAGAGATGTGGCCAAGAGAACAGCAGCATTTAAGTTGTAACATATAAAATACACAAGAAAATCACATAGAACAAAAAACATGTAAAACATATAGAACAAATTAAAAACTTTAAAACTTTGCAGAAACTCTCACCTATTTACACACAGATATAATTGATTAAAGGGATTCAAAGGTTCTTTATGAAGACATCTTTAGCCCCATACATTAATGCTAAACAGTAGAGGGAAGAAGACCAATAAACACAGAGAACTCAGATGATGCAAACCAAAAAAGGAACCACAAACAAAGTGGGCGTGAGATCAAAATAAAAGTCAACACCAAAATGCACAGAAATAAACCATAACTTACAACAAAAAATCTCAACACAAAGAAACGAACTAGGTGGAAAGATCCAAATACCAACAACACTGAATCAAAAGAAATTAACTGTATATAAATGACAAAACCTCAATATCAATAATAAAAAAGAAATGCTGTTTAATCCAAGCATCCATGGACCATGACAGAGATGAAAGTTCTTCTCTCTCCTAACTTTCCCTCACTTTCTCAATCAGGACCTCTCACTGTTAGCTGAAATGAACCATATAATTCACATATATAAATATTAATTATTAAGGCACAGCCAGCCAGTAATAAGAACGTTGAATTTTATTCCTCAACCTCTGTCTGGTTAAAATACCATAGCAAAGTCCACAGGTTTAAAATCTGACAATATGTTGTTGCTTAAAGAAAAAGGTTATACGTCACTGCATGTGTCTAAATCCAAATTTGCAAGATTTTAAACTTGCTGGTAATCTTGCTCCAATCTGACTGAGCTTGTTCTTTGCAAAGAAGAATGGGCATCATTTAAAGCTGGTAGAAGCAGACTTTTAGAAGGCGTGCAGCCCTCAAAAGAGGCCTCTGTTGAATCAAGACAGGCTACATACAAAAATAATAGCCTCACTACAGTTTATACCGGTATTATTGTTTTAACAAAACCTGTATCCTTTTAATTTCTTTTCACAAGGACACAATACTTTGTGTCATTTGATCATATACAATATTTCTAAATATATTAACAAACATCAAAATACAAGAGGCATGATGAAGGGACATTGCCCCACCTCACCTTTGTCTGAATTTAGGTACTTTCCATTTGAAAACAATGTTGCCTGGTGAATTCATGTCTTCTACATTATGTTGTTGTAATTAAACACAGGTGCAGATTTAATTCATGTGAAACTAGATCCTCAAGGCTGTCTCAGCACGTTGTCTTTCAGGTTCACCTGAGGAGTGTGGAAACAGTGCAATGCTGCTGGTTGGCCTCAGGTTGGACTTTATTATCTATTTGCAGTTCAACCATTACCGCCATTCATCATTACGCCCTGTGAGGGCTTCATTGGTCGCCAGGCAAAGAGACAAGCTGAGCTTATTAACAGTGTTTGGCTTGTTAACTTGCTAATGGCCTGGGTGTTTGCTCATGAAAAACATCACTTATGTCCATTTGTCTCGAAACTCAATTTCATGCTCGCCTGAACTGATACTTTATGTCCTCAGAGGAGGAAGATACGAGGGTTTGTGCAGAGCAGATCGTTGCTCTGTGGCATATGTTGTATGTATGTCCACTGTTCATAATTAACACTTTCAGCAAAGACCTAAAGGGGGGGGGGGGTTAATCCCTGCTGAGGTTTTTAAGCTCTAATATCTTTCGATCTCCTTCTCCCAGCCGTTTCGGATGTTATCCGAAAAAGGTCTCCACTATTTTGAAGTCATTTTCCTGTGTTTCCTTCTTTCCAGTGAAACTTGAATGTGGCTTAACTCTGTCTGGTTATTTTTAGAAATCAGATTGTTAGTTTTCTTATAGAGTCAGACATGTTTCAGTTCATTTTTACAACTGTGTGAGCTTTGTGTTAAATTCCCAGAGGGGTGGGTTGTGTTATTGCACTTCATTTCAAGACACTAACCTTTTTTTTTTTTTTTTTTACCTCATTTGGTTTATAGATTAATCACTTTTTTTGTGTAATCGGATAATTTAAATTGACTGAAATTAAAATAGTTAAAATTAAGAAGTTCACAAATGAATTAGAGTCCTGTTTTAAAATCAGACATCATTGTTATATAACAAAATTTACTTTTAGATATTTGTAACACATAGCAATTACATAAACCTTACATGGTGCATATTTATTAGTTAAATATAACTTATATCTTATTTAATCAAAATGCTTAACTTTCAGGTTTAAGCATTTAGAAGTTTCAATTCAAAATTATTATTATCGTATTTATTTCCAATACTTAAAGTTTATTTGTTTGAATTGCATAATAATCAGGTTACCTTTATGCAATTTCAACTTTTTTATATCTAAGATAGATACACTCATTAGTATTCATTTTGAGTAAGTATACTTTACTAATACTGAATACATA
>NW_015150854.1:639662-649935 GCF_000732505.1 Cyprinodon variegatus
TTTACAAGCCTGTACTTTGTTACTTTTACTTGAGTAAAGAAGTTTAATCAGTACTTCCACTTTTACCAGAGTATTTTTTAACACAAGTGTCTGTACTTTTACTCAAGTACGGAAATTGAGTACTTCTGCCATCTGTTAAGCTTTAATAATTTTACTGCAGTCACCAATGAAAGGAACAGCCAGACTTACAGTATGAGCAGTCACACAGATTCAATCAGAGTCTAAGGTTGAAACACTTAATGTGAAACAAAGCATAAATATGTGGAAAAGCATGTATGGTGGAGGATCTGTGATGCTGTGGGTCTATTTCTCCTCCAAATGGTTTTGGGAACATTGTGAGAGTCTGTGACACTATGTACTCTGAAATATCCAGTAATTCTGAAAGGTTAGAGTTACAGTATTACATTGAGCTTCCAGAAAATTTGAACAGGAAAAATCTACAATTTGCAGAAATGTCTGGATTCACATTCCTACTTATCAACCAACACTTTTGATATTTTTGCATTTTTGATAAACACAACCGGAACATTATCCCAGAGATGTACAGCATGGTATTTAAAATACCTCCTTATTATGCTGTTTTTTAATCGTCCTTTACAGAGTTAATTTCTTGATTTAAAGTTTAGATTTTCCCATTGTTATAAGAATTCTTTCTAAACTGCTTTAGTCCTACTGTTTTTGCGCTGCAGCGTTAAGGCTCCTGTGACAGCCTTCCATCTGTTTCTAAGTTACTGTATTCCTGCTGGGTCCAGCATCCACATCAACTGACTGACTGAAATTTAGCAGAAAAGAACAAAACACATTTTTTGCCTTGAATTTGTTCTATTTTGTTGATTCCACAAAGATTAATCCATCTGCTTAAATTACAGTCCCTCTGAGAAAAGGCATTTCCTAACAAATACCCGCTTTCATTATACTGCAGCCACCTGAGGCTTTAAGACCAGCCCTGTTTCTCTAACACACTGATTGATTTTCAATGACTTTGGCTTTTTGTAGCTTTGTATTGTTCATTTTTGGTTATTTCAGACCCCCAGATCTCATCTCACAGTTGTTGGATAAAATTGGGTTTTAATTCATACAGACTTTTATAAAGGAATTTTAGAAACCCAGATTATTTGAGAAGTAATGTATTAACAACCTTAACATATCATTAGCAATAAGCCATGTTATGCTATATTGTACAATATAAATGACTATGAGAGAGAGGTAAAGACTGGAACTTGCTAAAGAGCCAATGATATATACTTTCATTAGTCACTTTGCTCCACCCACACTCTTTATTTTAAGTAAATCTTTAGATTGAGGTAAAGGGATTGATTAGTCAAAGCCTTAATCTGGAAACCACTGTTCATGTTGTGTCCCTAATATATATATAAATAAATAAACTACTTTATTTTGTTCAGTGAATCTACTAACACAAACCATTTATAATATAATTTAACTAGATTTATTATTTTACAAATGTATTTGTTTCAGGTTGTTCAATGTAAAGTATTAAATCAAATGAATCGCGTTCTTAGACATAAAGGGCTGGATTACAGAAGATAATCCAATATCAGTGGTTTTCCTTAGATAAAACTGTACAAATACTCAGATTAAGAGAAAGTGAAATGTTTTCTTTTTTTGCTCTCATTAATCCTCTTGTGCCTTTTAGTAATCTCCCTCAGCTGGCCTGATTTCCTGACTGCAGAGACGCAGCTGTTGACCCCTGCAACAGCTAAAGATTTAAATGTAAAAGATTTTAAAGGACTGATTGCAGTTTGTGTTTTTTCATTTTTTATTTTTCCAGCAGCAGGTCCTGCCAAGCTCTCTGCTGATTCACCAGCTGGATCACAGCTGCCGTGGGCCTTATTTCCTACAAAACACCACCCTCGGTCTTCCTGACAAACCCAGCCTAATCTAATAAGTAATCAATGCCACTAATACGCAGCCCCATCAGGCATCAGTCGGTCCACAGAATGTCTTCTATTGGGTGAATTGATCTTAAGGTGGACTGAGATTAGAGGGTCTTAAGCGTGCAGGAAGAGATTTATTCTCTGTGAAGTTGGTGCTTGCCTCTGTCTTGTGCGCAGCTGGTGGAGGGCTGATAGGGAAACCTGTTACTCTCACATAGAGCGCAGCTGAGGCATGAGTGTGCAGAAACATGTGCTCTCTGGTGAAAAGGGACAGAAAAAAATGCAGCTCTGAATAGATCATCAAGAAGTGGAAGATTTTTTGCTTACTAATCTGCTGAAATTGTTTTCTTTTATCTTCAAAAAGATGTCTTAATGCTGAAGAAATGCAACAATTATACACTTAATAAAAAGGTGCAGAACAGCTGCTCTCCAATGTTAATGAGAGGCAATCACATATTTGCCTGCACTATAATGTCCTTGTTACATAATTTATTATATAATTGTTCCTGCTCCCTAAATGCCTTAAATGAGTGGAGCCAGGCTGACACCCATGTTCAAGTCAGCGGTTTCTGGATCTGTCACGTAAATCAGCTTAAATATTATATTACGACCCAATAAAAAATTAGGCACAACATCATGTATCATGGTACATTGCTCATAATCCTTTTGCTGCAGTGCGATTTGCGCCTTAGGGACTCGAGTCAAAACCCACCTCTGCATTTTCAGCATCATATCTTGGACCCTTCACTGTACCATGCTGAATGCGTATTTCATGCCTGGATGTGCAAAAAATGGAGAGAATCCCGAGCAAAAATAACTCCCTGTAGCTGCCAAAGACAGAAACAGAGAAAGAAATTTGAGTTTTCTCTTTCATTATAAGAAGGTCTCTTAAACAATCAGTTTGCTGAGTTTTATGGGACTGTTTTGAAGCTCTTTTATCTCTTTAACACTTAATAGCAAGGCTCAAGAACTACAGCTTGCAAGAGTTCAAAAGATACGTTTTTAAGAGAGGATTTTGAGCTCAATACAATTAATTTTTTTTTAAAAAAGAAGTGACATGCATGATATCTATGACACTAAAGAAATAACTGCACTGGGAAACAGAGGCAGGTAATTGCATGTTAGTGAATATAGTTTAAAGCCTCAATGATTTGAGCTAGCATTTATTGCAAGCGTTACAAAGCTCTTCAGCTAGAGCCATCCATTTTTACTGCATGGAATTTGACATATGAACCACATGGAAGGTTTTGGTCAGGTAAACCAAAACTTGGCTGAAAAACCAACACTAGATATAAATGGACTAGTTTCCCTCATTAGCTAACTAATTAGTAAATAATGTCCAACTGGGTTTTTTTAAGCTCACTATGATGTAGTAGTAAAGCATGGTGGTGGCAGCATCATATGGGAATGCTTTTCTTTCGGAAGAAAGAAAAGGGTCAGATTTGACAGATAAATAAAAGTGAAAGGAATCAGAAGCCACGTAGAGATTGTTGTTTTCCTTCTGGAGAGTTGTTAAATGTTTGCTGCTGCAGGTTTTTCAGTTTCTTCTGCAGGTGAGCTATTGTGAAATGAATTAGAGCTCTTTTTCATTTGCAGTCAAATCCGCTGCTGGCTAATTACAGTTATCATTAACTAATCCGTCTAAGGCTTCCGTTTAAAATAATTAATTCAGATATTACTACTTTTTCTGTACATTTATTGCCACTAGTATAGGAACAGTTGTGCCTTAGCCATTCACACTTTTAAATATATACTTCTTGCAGTTATCAAAACACTTTTGGCATAATGCTGGCTTGATATCATATCTCCTTCAGGGAGATATGATATCAAGTGAATAGTCCAATAAATTGCCTGATTTCTTTATAGAGATCTGTCTGTTAGTAATAGCTATTGACCTTATAAATAAAGCAATTGAAGTAAAGCAGGGACTTAATTTTCTAATACGAACCCAGTTCTGGTATGTTTTAGATCGGGTTGTGTCCAAACTCTAACCATCAGCATCAACATAATTGTTAATTATGATGATGCTGAAGAATTTGGAGCTAATTCTTCTCTATTGTTGCATCCAGTGTGAGCACTGTGCACCAGTATCCCTCAGGCCTCCAACATAATTCGAACAGCACTATGTTTATCTAAATTAACTTTTGTAATTGTATCAAACAGGGTTTACTATCTGGCTAGTAGGTGGGAAGGTGTGTAAAAATGTATGTTAATTTCAAAGCTATGCAGGCAGTTTTGTGTTTCAGATAAAGGGAACTTAATTTTCTGCAAATGTATCTCTTATCAGTTACAATCTGCATTCCTGGAAGTACCTAAAACATAAAGAGTGTCCACCATGTTATGCATATTTTTTAAGTTGTACATCAAAAATAGAAAGATAAATGTGAAGGCCATGAATATTTCTTTTTAATGTATTTGGAGGACAGCGATGACACCTGTCAAAACCCACATGAGCGCTGTCAGTATCCCATCAGCATCTTCTGGTGGAATTTTCTGTGAGCTGACAAAATATGTCCCCCAGCCATCAGCATACATTTGATTGTATCAAGGGTGCCTCGGATCACAAGCCAATGTTCAAAGCTCAGTTAGCTGAGCGGACAAAGAAAAGAGGCGTCAAATGTTAGTGACAAGCAGGAGAACATGGCGGTACCCCTGATTGTCTGGTGGACGTAAGAACCTTGTCTATAAGAGTTGTGTTATCGATCCATTGAACAGTGACAGCAGACAGACATTTGATTCTCGATAGAGCTCAAAATAGCATAGATCCCTGTGGTTCATTTCCACCTTGAAATCTATTTATGGCCCAAAGATTGACACCATGCTGGACACTGACATCCTTATTATATATGTAAAGCAGTAAATTCTCAAAATCAAAGACATATGGTAACATCTTTAACAATTTAAGAAATCTAATTATGGACCTGGATGCAGTTAAGTGAAGTTTTTTGCTGTGCATAAAATACAGTAATGGCAATGCCAAATTTTGTCCAACAACAGCAGCAAGTCCAATTTAGAGTGACTCAGAAAAAACAACACCCTAGTAAATGTGTGAACTTAATTCTGTTGCTTTATGACCTTATACATGCAGTTTATTCTCCAGGGTGGCTCTCTAAAGCCAAGACTTCTAAGAAGAGTGTAACAGCAACCCTCCGCAGCAAAGGACTCATTAAAGGTTAAAGTGAAGGCTGTTTATGCCACCAAGGTTGGCAAAACTAGTTATTAGGTTCAGCAAATAACTACTTATTCACATAGAAATGATTAGATTTTTTTTTATCAATGAATGGAAATTATTATTTGATAGCATCACTTGTGTTCACCCAGGTCATGTATATTTCATATTTCAATTATTTGAAAACATGAAACATTAAAGTGTGAGAAAATTATAAAAAAATAAGCAATCTTAAGGTTGTCAATACTTTTCCACACCAAAGTACAAGTTCAAAGTCAGCTCATCATTTCACCTCAGTTGTTCCACCCTTGTTAGTATTTTTAGCCATCCATGTATCAGGAGACCTTTACACTTGGAGGAACCTCCTCCTCTGCTGTTGTCATTTAAAGGTCATCTGTCTCAGAGAGTTTTGTGTTTCATGGTAAAAAAGCAATGTACTCGGAGGAACTTTCTAGACCACCTGTTACTCTGTCGTCATCAGTTGCATCAATGTACAACAAATATTTACAGCCCTGCAAAGGCTTTATCAGGAGGCCCAAGCTTATGTTTAAATCTTTGTTGTAATGATGAAAATATTAGAAAACCTGTCTAAGTCTTTAATCATATGTCTATTTAAGATATTTGAGTATTTTAATCAGTAAAGCCGGATGTTGAATAATTAGAATAATCGTGGCAGGGCTTTCTTGGAGTTTATCTAATCTGCCACTTGAAATTGATCCAGCTAAAATGATGAAGGAGGTGCTCCCTTGTTGCAAAGATTCCAGTGACTATTGAGTTGTTGTCTATTATATTATGTCCTCTCCTATTTGTCCTGGCTGTGGAGCCTTGATTAATCGCCCTTAAACCACACCATAATTTCTGCAGCATTATAAGAAACGGTGCTGTAAAGGAAAGCTCTGTGTTTACATCTTTAAGTTTTCTGTACTTGATTATTTCCTGAGAAGGGATCGCTCAAAGCAAATGCTTTAAATAACACTTTATAAGGATTATGTATTAAATTACTGGAAAACATGACAACATTTTTAGAGAATGGTAATCTTACTCAGACCAGTGTGGTTGCATGGATGCAGCTGCCCCAAATAAGTGAAATATTTTATAGATTTCCAGGGCCAGGCCCTGCCACATCATCACATGTCACAACATAAATGTTTATAGATGAAGAGACATCACTGGCTCCAGCCATATCAAGATGTTACTGTCATGATGGTTTTAGGATTCTAGCCCATATGCAGAACACACTCAGAGACTGGGAAAAGTTCAAAGGTTTATTGATTAAAATGGATAACAGAGTTCAGGTTCAGCGTTCAGGCAAATCTGGTCAGAGAGGGTCACGGTTCAGGGGGTGGAGCGGATCTGCTGAGGAGGGGTACCTTGTAGGTCCAGAGGCTGACGGCAGGCTGAGGGCTTGGTGGAGGCAGAGCTTAGTTAAGTGCTCGCAGATCACCAGGTTTGAGTTTCCCTTCCAGATTCTTCAGAGAGCAGACAGGCAGGTCTTTGACAGGTTTGATTCTCCAGGGTTCCTCAGAGATCAGACAAACAGATTTCCAACAGAGAAACTCTTCAGGGTTTCTGGTTTCAGACAGGTTCAACCTGGGAAGCAGAGAAGACAAAACAGATCAGGTTCAGGCTTTCAGGGAGTCAGAGATTCAGAATGGCAGGTTGGCTCAGGCTTGCTAACCATAACTGGCAAACACTCTGGCACTGGGGTGATGTCCTCTGCCTCCTTATATACTGGTCTCCTGATGAGCAAATGAGCAACAGGTGGTGCAATCAGCTCCAGCTCCAGGAGACCCAGAATGCCCTCAGGAAGGGATCCTTGGCGCCCTCTGGTGGGCACGCCTCCGGATCCAAACAATTACTCACTGTTCTAGATCAAGGACAATGTACACAATGACAGAGCTATCTGTTAAGAATAGTCCACTCTGTTTGTATGCTCCCATTTAATTCCCAAACTTTTGTTACTGTAATGAATTTGGCGCTATAGCTGGCTTGATTGCTCATTTCATTCACCTGTCTAGCTCTCCCCTATTTTCTCATTACTGCTCATCTGATCCACCTGCTCCTACTTCTATTTAGACTCCTTGGTCCCAGCCATCAGTGCCAGATTATTCTTGAGCCTTTGGTGTTGAGAGTCTCTAGAGTTTCTATAGTATTCTAATTTTCTCATTCTGATCCGTTTCTGTATTTGGATCTTTGAGCCTGCCTGCCACTGTCTGATCTGTTTGCCTGGTCTGTACTGGATCTGCCCCTTGACTTCGCCCTTTGGATTATCCTGCCTTCCTTCATCTCCCCGGTTCTGATGTCCTGCTTGTTTTCCGTCCTCTGGGGCTACAGCATCTGGGACTTCATGAGCAGCTGAACGGCTGGAATCAACCAGGTTCTCTGAGCACAAATTGAAATAGTAAACCAGGTTAGTGACTAACGTTTATAATCTTCCTTATGTGGTCACTAAACTGCGTTTACTTTCTGCTGCTCAGTCTGCAGATGATCAGTTTTTCAATAAACGCTTTTGAGAAATCAGTCTGTCTATTTGCCTTGAATACTTGGTACTCTGTTCTGAGCCGTGACAGCTGTGGTAAATATTCCTTTTATTGAAGTTAATTATAGCTGCAGTAGGAAAATTATTATCTACCTATCAAAATATTATTTAATTCTAATAAAAAAAGACAGAGCACTTTGATCATACAGGTTAATAAGATGTCAGCCACATCAACCACCTAAAGAGGTGTACATGTGAGGGTGAAGATGAGGGCAAGTGTACATCTAGAGGGCGAAGCCAAAGCTGTAGCGGAGGAAGTGCTCAAAACCAAGAGACCAGAAGTCTGAAGAGGTTACAGAAAAAAATCCAGGTAGGTGACAGGAAGCAACTCCAAGTTCAGTAAACAGGTAAAATCCAGCGGGAGTCCAAAGACGGATCAGACAAACAGATCAGACTGGAACAGGCAGTTCCAGTCTGATCTCAGTGGTTGAGAGTTAAGTCAGGATCAGGTAACCAAAAACACTAAGGTAACACTGGATCACTCTCCCAAATGGCTTGGGAATAATCTGGTGCTGATGACTGGTTAGAGGGCTGGTTAAATAGAAACAGGAGAAGGCAGATCAGATAAATCATAACGAGAAAACGGCCAGAGTTAGACAGGTTAATGAAATGAGTAATTCAGTCAGTCTTCAGTGCCACGATCATGACAATGGCTCTTAATAAGTCACAACTTATATACCTCTCTCTGTTTTAAAAAGGTAGACAGTCTTTTATTTATATATTACCCCCAAGTCAGATATTTTTTGGGAATCCCTGCCAAAACTAAAGGGGACATCATGTGCTCTCTTCGTTCTCTGGCATGGGAGCTGGCTCGGAGCTCGTCTGCCTGGCTGCGTGTTTCCTGGATGGGGCCGCCTTTTACAGCTGCTTTTTGTGTCTTTGCTTCTGTCTACTTGAACCCCAGTCGGCCTCAGCAGATGGCCGCTCACACTGAGCCTGGTTCTGCTGGAGGTTTCTTCCTGTTAAAAGGGAGTTTTTCCTCTCCACTGTCGCTACAAGCATGCTTAGTGTGAGGGATTGCATTACAGTCAATGAGTCGATGCAATCAACTGGTTTTCCTTAGATAGAAAACTTTGAATCAGTCTTACTGGATGATCTGTTGAATTGTAAAGTGCCCTGAGATGATGTGTTGGGAGCTGGTGCTATATAAATGAACTGCATTGAATTGAATTGAATTGCATTGAATTGAATTGAATCTCCATTTATTTAAAATCCATAATCTCAACTTAGGTTCATCGTCCCCATTGGATTGTCAGCCAGGAGATACGATTTCAGATAATATAAAATCTTACGAGGAGTAAACACATCTTATATCTGTGCTAAAAATACTTATTACTTACTTATTGCTGCACTGTGCTCACTACACCAAGGTTTGTATGGCTTACATTTATATCACATATAGTGTGTTTTCTTTCTGATGGATACCGTCACACTGCTGCAAATAACGCTCACGTTTTGACTCTATCTTTGAAGGCTTACTGGTTTGAAATGTTTGATGTACTGTCCAATGTAACTGTGAGAAATTCAGCTCCAAAGGCTCTAACTGCATTATTTGGTGTGCTATTCAAGTCTTTTAATCTTTCTGTGCCTCATAAAAATTTGATTGCATTTTTTTACTCTGTCGGCCAGGAGGCTGGTCTTAAAAAGATGGAAATCTTTAGTTCCTTCTTCCCATACGGACTGGGCTAAAAGGAAGGGCTAAACCATCTGAAACTGGAGAGGATCAGTTTGACCTTGGCTAGTGCTGGGCATAAATTTGAAAAGACTTGGAACTAATTTTTTTTATACATATGTTAACAGCACATCTTGCCCTGTGTCATATGCCTTTATCCCAGGTCATTGCGTTATTTATTTGTTTGATTTGTTATTGTCATGAATATGTATATATGTGCATGTGATCTTATTTCTGTTTTAATAGTTTAATAGTTTATTTCACTCATTCCTTACAATTACAGCATTGCAAATTTATTTACTTATTTATTTATTTTTCCTTCTTATTTTTCACCTGTGGGAGAAGTTTGCCATATCAAATATCAGTGCAACAGTGATATTAGCAAATGTCAATGTTAATCGAAAAAAAGAAAATCAAAAACATTTTTCCACATTTTAAAGTTATATAAATGAATAAAACAGATAATTTGGGTGATAGAGCTTTGGGTTTGGCAACATACCTGCTGAAGCACTGCAGAGTTGCAAGTTTTCTAACTTGAATGCGCAGTAGAAGTTGCTGTCACTTTACTCTCACCACTGAATTGATGTCCTGCAGCAGAGAGCTCTCTGCGCAAAGCATTCTGGGATATATCTGCATCTTCTGAGGCCTTTCTTTTCTTCCCATACACTTTGTAGACACTTTATCTCTTCTGACCCTCTGCCATATTCATAGAACTGCGGTGAGAAAGTCGAGCTTCCATGACTGTCTGAAACCAGAGCTCACACAGATATACGCCTAAAAGTGCACATGTCAATAAAAATATGTTGGATGGTCTTATGTAAACATATTGTCAGAATAAATGATAATTAGGAGGACCACTTATTTAGAGGATCCACCTAGAAATAAAAGATCGTCCTCTATCACCTTAAAGGAATAGTACACCCAAAACATGATTAGCCTTCATTTTCTACTCACCCCCATGCTGAACAACACTCTGGAGTACTTTTTTGATATCTCAA
>NW_015150854.1:650090-652038 GCF_000732505.1 Cyprinodon variegatus
GAATGTTTTTAGAGCATAAACAGTAATCGCGGCAGACCAAACCAGATGAAAGTGCGCATTCAGCTCGGCAAAGAACTCATGCTCTTCCTTAACACTGAAGTCCTCAGACATTTTTCTTTCGTTGTTTCTTTCTTTGCACAGGTAAACAGCACGTTTCTTCTTCTATGCTTGCATTATCGGCAGAGCAGACGCTGAATGCGCACTTTCAGAAGCCTCACAAAGCTATGATATCCTCATTAGGGCATTTACAAGCAAATGCATTGCAATAGTTTGAGTATTTAAGGCAAATCAAAGAAACATATCTCCTTCCTGATGTTGCAGGTATTAAGGAAATGAAAAACTAGTTTGATAATCCTAATTGAACTGAAATAGGAAATACTTTCACTTAATGCCACTTATTAAAAAAAATACATTCGTTTTTTTTATTAAAATGAAAACATCAGCTTTCAGCAATAAATCTATAACTTTTTGGTTTCAAACAATTAACCTCAAAATAATAAAGCTGTAATGAAGTCACATGTTATCTGGTGCATTCAGAGAGTAATATAGAGATGAATGTTGGTCTGAGGATAAAACCGTAATACAATGTCATTACAAACCATAATACATTGAAATATATATCTAATAATATTCCATGCAAAATGAAATTATGAAAATCAAAGTAATTAACATGATGAATATGTGATTCAACATTATATTTAAATAATTAATAAGAACACTTGCCAAATAGTAAAAGCAGTTGCAAAAGGATGCAAGATAGAAATGCATTAGCACATTTCACTAAAGGATTAGGACAGCCACTGTTGACAAAAAAGAGAAATGAAATTATCCTTTTTTAATATCAAATAACTCCACAGATGCTTGCCAGCACAGGCAGTCTAAGCTTTGCCTGAAGGATATAGATTCAGCTGAAACAAATACAGATTTTCTGCCAAATGCACTTTGCTAAATGTCGGGTACACGATGAACTTGCATGTAGTGGTTTGCATAGTAGAACATGTTTTTTGTGTAAAAAAGAAAAAAATAAGTATCTCAGTTAACTTCTTTGATAACTAAAAATCAATAAATACATTTTCGACCTAGTTGTCTCATCAGCCTGGAAACATATACAGCAGACATCTGTCAGATGAGCAAAACAGATGCTACATTAAAGATGATTCAAATTTTTCACCCTTTTTTCTGTCTGTCAGACCTTCTGCCCAAGCCTACAGTTAAAGCACCATTTATACTTTAATTGCAATATGCTCAAATTTTGATTCTGTTAGATGTAAATGTAAACAATAGATGAAAGATTTTACAAAAACACAATATTTCACCTATTCTGCCAGAAGCAAATCATATTGATTCAGCACTTCTAACATAATGTCTTTAATTTCAATTAAATTCAATTCAGTTTATTTATACAGTGTCAATTCCCAACATATTTCATCTCAAGGCACTTTACATTTTACCAGACCATACAGTCAAATTGATTCAAAGTTTTCTAGCTAAGGAAAACCAGTTGATTGCATCGACTCATTGACTCAAATGCAATCCCTCACACTAAGCATGCTTGTAGCGACAGTGGAGTGGAACTCCCTTTCAACAGGAAGAAACCTCCAGCAGAACCAGGCTCAGTGTGAGCGGCCATCTGCTTCAATGAGACAGAAGCAGAGATACAAAAAGCAGCTGTAAAAAGGCAGCCCCATCCAGGAAACACACAGCCAGGCAGACGAGCTCCGAGACAGCTCCCATGCCAGAGGACAAACAGAGCACATCCAGACAGTCACGGTCAGAGAAACAGGACTACACAGGAAAACAGACCGATCTCCAGCATCTATAAACAAGGGTGTTGAAGGAAGCAGCCCAGCTGATATTTCTCTCCAAGATGGTGTCACAGCCAAACAGGAACAGACAAGGCCAAGCTCCTATGAGAAAAAGCAGAGAGAGCAGAACGTTAGAGATTGAA
>NW_015150854.1:653618-658186 GCF_000732505.1 Cyprinodon variegatus
CTCTAATACAGCATCTATTCACCCAATAACATGGAAAATCATTGATTTCACATTTGGAAATGTATTCTATATCACTGCTGGGCATGACCTTTCCCTTGACACACATCCATGGTAGACTTTCAAAATGTTGGGCCATGCGTCTGTGGAGAGGTTTTTTTGGTTTCTCCACAGACGCATGGCCCAACATTTTGAAAGTCTACCATGGATGTGTGTCAAGGGAGCGGCCTCCCCTGGACAACACTCTGCAGTTCATCTACACCTAGTGGACAAAGGACATTAATTTGAGGACCAGAATGTTCACATTTTGGATAAAGAAAATATCTGGTTTTAGAGGGGCGCTAAGGAAGCCATCTATGTTGAGAAAGGAAAACCAACCTAAACAGAGGTGGTGGACTCAGATTCCAGATTCCAAAAAATCATTTATTGAGATAATTCCTTCAAGGTATCACCACAACCCCCACCCCATCACAGAGGAACAAAGTACCTCCTCTCTTCAGCCAGGTGAGCAATCCCTCCTTTAATGACCGTCCCTTCACAATCATAGACAGGTTTCAGGTATTACAGGAGACAATCACGCCCTTTAACGACAATCCCCCAATTAACAACAGACTTTCCAATCATAGACAGGTTTCAGGTATTACAGGAGACAATCCCCCCTTTAACAACCTTCCTCCCTTTAAAGACCGACCTTTCAGAATCATAGACAGGTTTCAGATATTACAGGCTAACAATGGAACCAAACGTCCCCCTCGTCAATTTCCCCTTGCATGTTTCAAAGCATAACAAAGGCCTGGTCTATATAAACCCTCAAACTCACTGTGGATCCAGACATTTGAATTGAGAAAGCTTTCTGGAGGGGAAGCGATACGTCTTCAAATCTTGGAAACCAAGTCCAGTGGATTGATTTTTAAACTTTTTACGGAATGACTATGACCTAGATGACTGAGAATCTTCATCAGCATACAATACAAGACATAATCAAGGAATTGGAACTGAAAGAAATATCCATTCTAAAGGCAGGTTTATGTAACTTGTCATTGCATTGAAGTTATGTAGTATCCTTATTTGTTGAATGTAAAGTGCAGCTTTTGAATTCTGAAACGCAAGATAAGTTAGACATTTCTTTCTTATACATGGATATAACTGGGGTACTTATTCCAAGTTATTATTTAATCCTATCACTCATCTTAATATTTTGGATTAGATTCACAAAAGTACTACTAATTAAGTATTTCTGGTAAATGTAGTTAAGAAAAATAAAATTAATAAATATCCTTTTTTTTTGTTGTTGTTGTTGGTTATCAGTATTTTGCATACAGACCTGAAAAGCAGGAACACATTTTCAGTGACATTTTTTATTTACATTTAAAAAATGTTTTTTTTTTTTTTAGGTGGGAAGAAAACTGGAGTACCCAGGGAAAACCCACACATGGACAGGGTTAGGACAAAACTTAATATGAGTTTAAAGGTTTGAGGGAATGAAGGTAGAAAGTGATAAAGGGATGATAGGATGAAGGGAAGAGGGAATGAGGGGTTGAAGGGAGGAGGAGATGAGGGAGGAGGGGATTAGGGGATAGGGGGAACGGATGAGGGAACAAAGGGGGTAGGGGATTAGGACATGAAGGGAGGAAGAGAGGAAGGGTGAAGAGAGGAAGGGATGAGGGGATGAAGGGGATAGGGGATTAGGAGGTGAAGGGAGGAAGAGAGAAGAAAGAACAGAGGGGTTATGGATTTAAGTTAAACCATTAACTCCATTTAATTTCCAGTAACGCTGCTTTTTGGGGAACGAAGGCAACAACAGTTTAGGTCGGAGAAAAATTTCCTTATTCTGCTCCAAAAGTTACGTTTGGTTTTAACTTTTACTAAATGTGAGGGATCATCAAATGACACTGGCAAGCTTTCTGGGACTTTTTCAGTCTTAGCATGAAAGGAATTGCCTGTGGGTGGGTCACAGTCGCCTGAAATTACACTGTAAGTGTGAGGAGAGGGGCTTTGAGTTGCAGGGCTGTCGGTCCAAACTTCATCAGAAAAGGATGAAATTCCGTCGGAATATAATAATTTGAGCCCCAAACTTTCTGCCGTCAAAGACCTGTGACATATCATCGCCTCATAGGCCTCAAGAACATAAAAAGTGTCGGTGTTAAAGTAAGACAAATGGTCCATTGTAATAAAGCTGTGTTTAAGTGCGGCTGCTGATGTAATACGCTCCTGTGGTGTAGGAACTAGCATTTGTTTTAGAAGATCAATGAAACTTAGTAAATCCTCCCTTTCAGTGGGGTCTTGTGTTGGTGGTCGGATTTTCAGCAGGTCATCCAAAGACTTCAGCTTCAACTTTGGATCATAAGTCCTGGATTTCTTTTTGAAAGAAGAGACACATTTAGAACTAAAATGTGGTTCACCCAACATTTTAACAATTGCTGCCAATGTTTCTTCCATGCTCCTATAAGTGAAAAGGTCTTCTCCAATGTAGAGATAGATCAAAGTGAGGGCTAGACACCACATATCCACACTTGCATCTGGCTTTATGAGCAGAATTTCCTCTGGAGGCATGTAAGTCAAAGGATTACACCTAATGTTTCTCATTGTTTTTATCTCCTGAGCGAAACCCATATCAATTAATTTTACTTTTAGTGACGAGCGTTCTACCAGCATTATGTTGTTAGGCTTGAGATCTCTATGCGCAATTCCATTTCTATGTAGGAAATTTAAAGCCACCAGAACCTGTTTAGCAATAACTCGAATATCAGACAAATGTAGCCCACCACCTACATGTACTGTAAAACTGTCTAAATCGATATCCAGCTTTTCAAACACAAGGTATTGCGTTGTTTCATAGTAAAAATGTTCATAAAACTTGACTATGTTGTAGTAGTCTGATCCAAGCGCTTTAATTTTCCGAAATACCCTTTTTTCCTCATTTATAAGGCAATCCCATTCCTCATTTGATGTTTTTATTGCAACAATCTCTCCAGTTTCTTGGTTTCTACCTTCGAAAACATCCGCAGTTCCTCCATGGCCCAGATTATATAAAAGGCAGTATTTGCCTTTTCCAGATTCCAAACCAAAATCATTCTCCGAGAACAATTTTTCACCCAATCTCCCACAATCAGTTGGCTGTTGATCACCAGGAGTCAAAAAGGTCAGTTGGGGTGTCACAATAGGGGATTCTAAGTATAAGTTGGACATTTTAGCTTTAAATGAATCTATAACAAATTTTTCCAGAGAGGTTTCCTGCGTAGCTGTTGTTCAAACCGCTGTGGAATCACAAATGGGCTTATGGCTGGGCTGTCACCTGACAACCCCGCCCACAACCCCGCCCTATAAGTGACATCATCAGTTGATGATGTCATACAACCCCGCCCACAACCCCGCCCTATAAGTGACAACATCAGTTGATGATGTCATACAACCACGCCCACAACCCCCCCCCCATCCCCCGAATGCTGAGAATGCCCTCTGCGTGGGCGGGGTTGTGGGTGGGGTTGTCAGGTGACAAGTCAAAAGAGATTGCTTAAGAATAAAGATTTTGTTATCTTATTGTTGTTCACTTTTTATTTTTCTGTTCAGTTTTCAACCGATTTCAACAATTTTGGTATCAAAACGTTCAGCTTGTTCAGGAGAATCCTATGTCTTTTGGTAAAGATATTTTTTGTAGTTTTCGCGATATTCAGCTTTTTCTGCGTTTCTTTTGTCCCATTGAAATGCATGTAGAATTCTTACATTTCAGCAAATTTCAGCTAAAACTTCATCATCTTTGACCTTTAACTACTTCAGCATACTTTTAGCTAGAAACACCATTCAACTTTTATAATGTTTCCATATCTTTCTGCTATTACTGTTTAACTCGGCTTTTTGCTAACTTCTACAGTTTTGCTTCCGTTAAGCTTCAAACTTTAAAAGAAAATTTAAAGATTTTCTAATTTATAATGGAAGTCTATGGACGGAATTATTCAACTGCTAGAGTGCGTGCTCTAGCTTTTGAGCTGTTCTGGTTTTTCCGAACAAATTGTTCTCACTCCCTCATTTTTCACTCAGTTGAAATAAATTATACATCAAAACGTAGGGATTTTTGTCAGGATTCAGGAAATGTAACCCTCATTTGTGTGGAATTTACAGTTTTCCGACAGTTTTCCCAGACCACGAGGAAGTCCACACTTCCCCAATAGAAATCCAATGAGAGACTTTCCAAAAATCACAGACAAAATCCAAAATGATACCTATTTTCATATCGCTCCCATTTCTTAACCATTTGATGTACTAACATGAATCTTGGTAAGGAACAACTTCAGACCGTTCTAGCACTCACATTGAAGGATTTTATTCAATATCATTTATGGTTTAGCTGTTTAACTGACTTGTTTGGGCATAGGAAAACGCTGATTCTGAGAAAAATCCTCATATCCAGAAAAAACACATTTTTTCATCTCACGCGGCAGAAGAGTAGCAAAAATCACGTGTGTAAAGAGAGCCAACCGAAAAACCGCTTGACTTGTAACCAATGATTTGTCTGTATTTCTGGGTCTTGAAGCGAAAATACTTCAGACACAAGTGTCTCTGTGTGTGCTTAC
>NW_015150854.1:658445-661082 GCF_000732505.1 Cyprinodon variegatus
TCCACAAATCTGTATTCAGATCTGCAAATGTGTACCAAGATTTGCAAATGTGTAAAAAATCCACAAATCTGTATTCAGATCCACAAATGTGTACTGAGACTTGCAAATGTGTAGATCAATCTGTAAGCACACACAGAGACACTTGTGTCTGAAGTATTTTCGCTTCAAGACCCAGAAATACAGACAAATCATTGGTTACAAGTCAAGCGGTTTTTCGGTTGGCTCTCTTTACACACGTGATTTTTGCTACTCTTCTGCCGCGTGAGATGCACAAATGCGTAGAAGGATTTGTATGTGTATTTTCGCGATTTGTAACCCCTTGCGCAGGCTCGCAGGCTCACATGCTGCCCTGAACGCTGCCCTAAAATCTATATATATATTATTTATGATTTTTTTCCCCCTCCACATCTCAGGAGTGGAGCGCCCCAGCGCCCCTTACGGTCCAGCCGCCACTGCCAGATACCCAGGAGACCTCGACCAGCACACGAAAGTTCACACTGAGACAGTGAGAGTAGTGTCAGTGGTGTGGAAAGGCAATAAAACAACCCAAAATAATGATGTTCCGTGGATTGCTGCACTGCAATTTGCTGATGGGAATGACAATGCTGAACTACCTGATGGAGTCATGATCATTAAGCCTGAAGAAATCAGAGCAGCGCAACAAGAGGATACAGCATTGAAGACAATGTATAATTGAAAGAAAGAAACTGGAGTCCGAATGAAAAGGACAAAAGAACTATGTGTAAAGAAACAAGAACACAAATGTGCGGACAGACAGAGGCTGAAAGGATATTCCAAGATTTTACCCCGCGGTTTGAGTACATAGAGATTACATCATGATAAAGGACGTGAGTTTGAGAACAGCTTGTTCCAGAGGTTGGAGCAACTCTCATGAATGTCCCATTCACGCACCACTCCTTTTCATCCTCAGGGTAACCCAGGGGAGCTACTAAACTACACTCTTCTCCAGATGCTGCGCACCTTACAAGAGGACAAAAAGAGTGAATGGAAGGATCATCTGCCACAGATTGTGAATGCCTATAATTGCGCGAGGCATGAACCGACAGGATAGTCACCTTTCTTCTTGCTGTATGGCAGAGTCCCACGTCTACACATCAATTTTCTTTTGGGAAAATTGATGTGGAGAGGGAGAGGGACCAAAAACCACAACCATCAAACGTATGTCAAAAGGTTGAGTGAGAGGATGCGTGTGGCATACCATATAGCTGCAAACAACAGTCAAAAGTTGTCGGCTAAAGGAAAAGAACAGTATGGCAGAGGTGCCAGCCATCATATCGCTGTTGGAGCGCAGGTGTCAACCTGGTGCTGTTCAACCAACCCTTCCCGGTGATACATGGTTTGCTTCAATTTCCCTTTGTTCCATATCAACATCTGTTCCCGCAGTACACTTTGGTATAGTAAGACTCACATAAAGAACTGGAGAGCTCCTTCAGTGACAGACTGCTGCACCCTAAATGCACCAGGGAGTGTTATCACAGATCCTTCCTTCCAGAAGCTGTAAGACTCTATAACCACCAATTGTACCTGACGGGTCACCCGCAAAAATTCTCTTTTGCGGGTGACCCGTCAGGTACCCGCGGGGAACCCGACCCGTTGCAGGACTCTAACGTGGATCCCTTCCTGTGGGCTTCTGTTACTGTTGGGATCCAGGGGTTTGCCCTCCAGAGGGCGACGTGGCACCCTTTTCTGTGGGTTTCTGTTTTTCCTGTTGGGATCCAGAGGCTTGCCCACCAGAGGGCGCCGTGGATCCTCTCCTGGGAGCTGGTGCTCGGCGCTCAGCTGATTCCCATCAGCTCATGATTAAGCTCTCCCCATATAAGCTGGGTGAGAGCTTCCCTCTGAGCCGGATTGTTTTTGGTTAAGCAAGCCTGAGCCACCCTGCCTGTCTGAACCTGAGAACCTGTAAGTCTGTTAACCAGAATCTGAACCTGAACCTAACCTGCTCTGTCTTCTCTGCCTTCCAGGGCAGAACCCTGTATGTTGTCAATAAATACTGGACTTTAACCCTGCTTCTGTGTCCGTGAGTTCTGCATCTGGGCTAGAAAACCTGCCACATCATGACAGAACAATCCGGCCAACAGACTAGCCCAGCAGACCCAACGGAGACATTCCTGAGGATGTATGAGGGGGAACCGTCTAACTCCACGGAACCACACTGGACGGTTTCGTTCCGTCGATGGCTGGAGATTCTGACCCTTCTGGAGACCCCTGAGCCCGCTCTGAGCAGTCTGGAGACCCCTGAGCCCGCTCTGAGTCGTCTGGAGACCCCTGAGCCTGCTCTGTGTCTTCCAGAGATTCCTGAATTGGAGCTACAGTCCGTGGTCTCCTCAGTTCCTGATGCGGAGCCGCAATCGGCGGCCTCCTCAGTTCCTGATGCGGAGCCGCAATCGGTGGCCTCCTCTGTTCCTGATTCGGAGCCACAGTCGGTGGCTTCCGGTGTTCCTGATTCGGAACCGCAATCGGCGGCCTCCTCAGTTCCTGATTCGGAGCCACAGTGGGTGGCCCTGTCTGAGCTTGTTGCTGAGCTGCAGAAGCGGAGGCGGCGTCCTCCTCGGAGCTTCCTGCAGAAGCAGAGACGGCATCCTCCTCGGAGCTTCCTGCAGAAGCAGAGACGGC
>NW_015150854.1:661907-664061 GCF_000732505.1 Cyprinodon variegatus
CAGCGCTCAGCTGATTCCCATCAGCTCATGATTAAGCTCTCCCCATATAAGCTGGGTGAGAGCTTCCCTCTGAGCCGAATTGTTTTTGGTTAAGCAAGCCTGAGCCACCCTGCCTGTCTGAACCTGAGAACCTGTAAGTCTGTTAACCAGAACCTGAACCTGAACCTAACCTGCTCTGTCATTTCTGCCTTCCAGGGCAGAACCCTGTGTGTTCTCAATAAATACTGGACTTTAACCCTGCTTCTGTGTCCGTGAGTTCTGTATCTGGGCTAGAAAACCTGCCACATCATGATACCAATGTTCCCAATGACCTCATGAAGTTGTTACATTCATGCTGACTTTTGCACAGTTTCTACCTTAGTCAGATAATTAACATGCTGCTGTGATTTTGCCCATCTCTGATGTTGCTACTATTTTCGACAATCCATTACTTTAAAAATGTCTATACCTGTACAGTGGTTATTTTATTCTCCAGGTGCACAATATTATATTTTATATTGTTAAAGCACTTCACAGTACAGTATTTTATTGTTTATCTTTTAACTCATTACTAGTATATTATTCTTACACATTTTCCTAAGGTCCACATTTGTGTGACAATTTTTTCTGTAACCTTTTTGCTGCTGTAAAAACCAGAATTTACCCATTGTGGAACAATAATGGGATTTTCTATTCTATTCTCATTAGTGTCATCTTTGTTCACTTTCCAATTAAAAAAGACATAAAAAGAAACAGCAGTGAGAAGTTTTCCTACTTTTTGTGTCGACTGCCACAGTTGCTAGGCAACAGGGCGTTTGGGCCGTGAAAGCCACAGAAGGCTGGACCTGTTCGTATCCACAGTCAAAGCTCTTACAGTCACCTTATTCTCACGGACCTTGAAGGATCCATTCCAGATAGACCGGGTCCTTGGAGGATGCAGAGCCTCTGAACTCAAACATACCTGTTATATTAACGCAAGACCTGACCTGTAAGCACTTCAAATAATGCCGGAATATATGCCGGAGTCTCGATCCCTACACCGGCGTCAGTGCGTTCTAGGTGACAGGTACTGACTGTTGATCTTAATATAATGAAGTATGTTTAAGATTTCGGGCAGCAAAAATGTATTTTAGTCTCCAAAACGGGGGTGTGCATGCCCCCCCTCCCGCACCCGTCTGTATCCGCCTTAGGTCATCCCAATAAATGGTCGTTATTAGTGGTTATCACTCCTACAGAATGGCTTCAGATTGTGCCAGTAGGCTCAGTAGGCTGTTGTCACAGAGTAAATCATAATCCTATCCCTAAGGTTATTAGTTTTTTCCACATGGAATTATTGGCGCTATATGAATAAACTTAATTGAATTGAATTTGCTTATTTCTGTTATTACTTCATTGCATACAGACAAGAAAAATTGGATGGTGCATGAAGAATTGTTTTGCTTTATCAGTAATTCAATTCAGTTTATTTATACAGTTCCAATTCACAACATATGTCATCTGAAGGCACTTTACATTTCACCAGATCATACAGTCAAATTGATTCAAACTTTTCTAGCTAAGGAAAACCAGTTGATTGCATCGACTCATTGACAAATGCAATCCCTTACACTAAGCATGCTTGTAGCGACAGTGGGGAGGAAAAAATCCCTTTTAACAGGAAGAAACCTCCAGCAGAACAAGGTTCAGTGTGAGCAGCCATCTACCGAGGCCGACTAGGGTTCAAGGAGACAGAAGCAGAAATACAAAAAGCAAATGTAAAAGGTGGCCCTGTCCAGGAAACACACAGCCAGTCAGACGAGCTCCGAGCCAGCTCCCATGTCAGAGGATGAAGAGAGCATTGGAGTCACAGCCATGCAAGAACAGACAAGGCGAAGCTACTATGAGAAAAAGCAGAGAGAACATAACATTAGAGATGAACTAACATATTCTGCAGAGTGGGAGAATAGAGATAGAATGAAGCAGAATGATGAAATAGGGGTCCCTATGTCCTCCAGCAGTCTAAGCCTGTAGCAGCATAACTATAGACAGGGCCGGTTCTAGCCCTTTGGTTGCCCTAGGCGAGATTGAGCTTTGAGCCCACCCCCCACCCCCACTTTTGCCTTGCGAAATACCAGTACTGTTTTCAGCATCTGTTTAGTGCTTCATTGAGTTGTGTTTACAGTTCCACAAAGAGTG
>NW_015150854.1:667036-668396 GCF_000732505.1 Cyprinodon variegatus
GCTCTGCTCAGGAGGATCCACGGCGGACTCTGCTGGAGAAGAGAGGTACTTCTCCAGCCTCCAACTGTTTAGATGAGACATTATTTCTTTCATTGTGCTATTCATTCATTACAGGAATTGTTAAGCATTTTTAATAAATACATTTTGAATGAAATTATCGTTTGTTATTGGAGTTATTGCTGTAGACTTTTACTGAAAAGCATTTTTAATAAATCAAAAATGTTAAGTGAGTGCATGCCACAGACATCTCTATGCATGGGAACAGAGATACCAATACCCCCCGGTGTCCTGGTTTTCCCAAATGAAAATATGGTCACCCTAGCTTTATATGTCATAAGAAGGATGTTAAATTCTTAAAAATTTCTGTTTTGTCTGCATTCAGAAGCAAAAAGTTAAGAGTCATCCAGGTTTTTATGTCTTCAAGACATGCCTGTATTCTATGTAATGGGCTAGCTTCATCTGGATTTATAGACAGATATAGCTGAGTATCATCAGCATAACAGTGTAAATTAATCCCATGCTGTCTAATAATTGTACCGATTGGGAGCATATATATATATATATATATATAGTAAAAAGAATTGGTCCTAGCACTGATTCCTGTGGTACTCCCTAGGTAACCCTTGAGCATGAGGAAGATTTGACATTAACGTGAAAAAAACGGAAATCGATCAGATAGATAAGATTTAAACCAGTCTAGAGCTGTTCCTTTAATTCTTACAAAATATTAAAGTCTTTCTAAAAGAATATTATTATCAACTGTATCAAATGCAGCACTGAGATGTAACAGGACAAGTACAGATACAAGTCCATTATCTGAGGCCATGAGAATATCATTAGTGACTTTCACCAGAGCTGTTTCAGTGCTATGATGAGCTCTAAAGCCAGCCTGAAACTCTTAAAAAAGTTAATTATGGTGTAAGTGGTTGTACACGTGTTTGGCTACTACTTTCTCATGAATTTTAGATAAGAAAGGAAGATTGGATATAGGTCTATAATTGCCCAAGTAATCTGGGTTAAGAGACAGTTTCTTAAGTAAAGGTTTAATTACAGCAACCTTAAAAGCCTTTGGTACATATCTCTGTAACAGGGTTAGATTAATCACATCTAAAATGGAGAAAGAGATCAAAGGGAACACTTCCTTAAATAACCTGGTTGGAACTGGATATAAAATACAAGTTGAAGGCTTAGATGAAGACAATAGTTTTGCTAACTGTGAAAGTTCAACTGGATCAAGGCAGTCTAAATCCAGTTCAGATTCTATGGCTACCTCAGATGCTGCATCACCTTCCAGAGATACTTAGATAGTTACCAATCACAGTTAGAGGAGTGCTGATGATCTTTTATTTAATAAGATCAA
>NW_015150854.1:668977-694711 GCF_000732505.1 Cyprinodon variegatus
TGCCCATTTTTCAGTAGGTTTTGGTTGAAAAGTCAATGGGACATTTATATTGTCTCCAAATGTAAGGGTAATGGATCAAGAAATGTTGCAAAAGAAGAATGTTCAACCAAAGTGGTACTAAAGTTTACTTTTAAGTGTTTATAAAAGAAAAATTGGACAACCTCAAGACAAAAAAAGCTACTAGGAATGGACTGCCTTTCATAACAGAACAATTACATCTTTTTTTGTGGCTGCACACAAAGCTGTCAGTCTAGTTACTCTAATGCTGCCTCAAGGTGTTTTATGCTTCTCCCAAGACACCTGTTCACAGTCACTCAGACATAAAGGTCTTACCTAATTTATAACTTCTAACCCCTCCCATTGTATCCCTTAGGTATACAAATAATCAATCTGAGTGAACTAGATCAATAGTTTCAGAGGTGTTGAGAATCCAATTATATACAAATGAAAGAGGAAAATAATTATGATTTTCATTTTTTCCCTTATTATTTCACTATTTTTTTATATTTCAATATTTCCTTTGACATTATAAGCAATTTATGCCATTTAAAACTTAGTCAATGTAAGAATTTAAATTCCTTAACTTCCTTAAAATAAAATAAAAGAATTCTAAGATAACATTGTTAAAATGCAATACAAAGATCGCTGATTAATTCAGAGCCACTGAGATCTCATAATAAAGTCCCTGTGATGCTGAAAGTGCCACCTAATGTACTATGATTGGTACTGAAGTCCAGTAATTGGTCTTTAGGGCAGCAATCAAATATGAGAAGTATAAAAGGGAGTCTGCCACCAGGTGCTGCCTCACATGCATGAAAAAATGAGCAAACTATCAAGCAAATAACACACAGCTGATTGCCAATAACCCTCTGCATGAAGATTCAACTGCAAGGCTTTGATGTGAGACGGGCAGCATCCAGCGCTGTATATGGAGAGGCTTTCACAGAAAGGCACTGCTGCTACTGGAAGGACATTTTCTTTTTGATGATCGTAATTTTCAAAAGGACTCAGTGGCCATGAAAGGTGGAAGATTTAATGACCGAGTGCGTGAACAGCATTTCGGCCCAGGTTATCAGGACATCACAAATTACAGCACTGGCAATAATACAGGAGGACTAGAATATACATGAGAAAGATTATATATTTAATGTAAGTTATGCTTTTTGTAAGCCTTAGACATAGTACCACTGGTGTATGATTTGAATAAAATAATTTTATACTCCACCAAATGTCTGACTTTCTTACACTGTTTCGTTATTTTATAAAATGCTGATATAATTTCCTTTTACTATTAATTTCATTTTTGGATGCAGCCCCTAATTATGTATAAACACTGGGATTAAATTTTGGTTATTGCTCTATACTTTAAACTTAGTAGTTTTCAACCTAACAATTTTTAGGCATGACTGCTCTTGTAACTATAACCCTGACACTACAGTAATCACCCTTTTCCACTGGCTCCACTTGAACTGTCTCTAAATCGCACAATTTTTCAAGCATATCCATTACTGACTTCCTTCAGTCCGGTTCAGGAGTAGGTCCGACCAGAGATTAAGTGGGCCAGTTTTTGTACTAAAAAAGCAGTAATGGAAACATTTGAAAATTGGTGGAATAGAGTAGAATCAAGCCAGGTGGAACCGATGGGAAAAGGAGCATATATAAGCAATTTAAATAGGCATTGACCAACTTTGCACATATGACATTGTTAATTATAACCAAAGACGTAACACTAGTTAAATGTGTAAAACAATGTATAAACTGTATCCTTTAAAAAGTTAGTACATTCCTCACATTTTTGTAAATATCTTTTTATATATTTCAAGAGACAAAACTAAACATAGACTATGGTTCTTAGATACAATATATAGCAGTCAATGTACATCTACTAAATATGGACATTACCCCTCAAGAAAATAAAACAATAGTACTCCAATGGTCAGATGGGACATTAAACGTGTTCATAATCAATGTCATTTGTCAACACGAGGGCCAGAGTATGAAGCTAAAATTGCGTAGGTCTGTAGGTGTTTTCACTCATGCCAAATCAAACTAATACAACATTAAAGCTATCAGTTTCATTGTCAGTATGAATTTCAAAATCACACACTAAAATATCCTTATCTGTGGTTAACATTTAATCCAAAAGAGCTTGATCAATTGATCCACTGTGTGCAGTAGCAAAGGTTATAAGAGCTGAAAAGACTACCTCATTTCAACTTAACAACATAGGGCGTAGGTTTGCATAGGGACCATAGGGACATGTCCCTACCAAAGATTTGGACTGACCTAATTGTCCCTACAAACAATTAGATGTGAACAACATCTTTTTAATTTACAATACAGCATTGTTGCAACAGTAAAGGACTTCTGTATGGAGAATACTGACAGACGAAAACATTTTTTATTTACAATTTTGGTATAATTCCTGCTCTAGTGTGAGCTAAAGACATTTTTTAGAGTCTCTATACTCCAGTTAACGATTAATCAATTACTAAATTTGTTGACATTATTTCAATAATCGATTATTCTGATGAATTGTTTCAGCCCTAGATGAAATACATGAAATGGGTTAAACAGAGTAACTAAAGCCTAGATGTACAACTTGTAGAGTGAAGTTAATGTTCTAAATGCTCAGTGTCAGTTCCACTTCTAGTTCAGGTGCTCATGTAAATAAAATAAATGTATTTGGCGTCCCTAGAATCTATTATTTTGCTTTATTTAATGATACAAAGAGAACATTTAAAAGATAAGAGTGGGTTTTACCTCTGTTTACCTATGCACAATGCTATATCTTCAAAAGAAAATACAGGATGAATCCACATATAACAGACATATTTAGACTATATTTGGTTAAATAGGCACAGATTTGCCTACTGTCTTAGTTGCTGGTAATTTGGAGTGGAAAATAGTCCTATTTCCACATTCCTTAGATCCGGTAATGCTTCAAACATTGACAAACAGCATCTAGTGTGTGTAGTGCTTATAAAATGTGTATAACTGTAGCAAGAAATTATGTTTTTCTCTTCAAATGAAATACACCCTGATTTTCATGTCAAGCATAAAAAAACGAGCATGCATATTTTTGCATAGGACCAATGACATCAGACCAATAGTTTCCCTACCAAAGTTGGAATCAAACCTACGCCCTTGATATTTTCTTGCAAAACATTCTAAGAATTATGCTCAGCTGCTTCTGCCCTTAAATAGTTATGTGACTGAGCCGAAGCCTGTTGCAGGTAGGAGCGAAATCAGTTGTGTTTGCAAGTACAGCTTAAAAAGAAGAATGAAGCAACAGCTGCTTCTGATATGTACATGTAAACTTTTCTTTTCCAGCATCAGATAGGTTAGTGTAGCTGAATGACAGCACTTTTATGCAAGACAGCAAACATGTTTTAAAATTATTATGATTTGATGAAATAGGAACCCCAACCTTATGCTGGTTCAGTGTGGTTCACAATAATAATTTACAAATAGTGGCCATTTTTATTCCAACTTTCAGACTCACTTTTCTGTCTGTCATTAGTTTCTTGAGAAACTAGGTCAGCTAAAATATTGATTACGGTATATGAGTAGAAAATAAATCGATCTCATTAATCTGACAAGGTTAGAAATCCTTTGCACACAGAAATACATCACAGATAATATATGCATAGATGAGCTTCTGAACCAATATTTGACTAACAACAATTATCCAATAGAAAGAACCTGTTCATGTTGTGACAGTCAGTATTGTATAGAATATTTTGATGAGCTAAAAACCTGAAAAAAATTTTCAACCTATGTAAACTGAAATTTGTTGCTTTTGATGATGAACTAATGCAGGCTGTGCTTTCTTTAACCACAAAAAATATTGTGTAAATGTGTAGCACAGGAACCTCCCAATCTGTGAAACTGGGCCACCTTGGACCCTCTGAAAGAGTGTCAGTCACACCAAATAGTTAATTTCTGGGTTTTTCAATCTCTTTGGATGCTGCTCTTTCAAAGTGGTGGTAAAATCTCTGACCATAGATTATTAGAGCAGTACTTTAGAAGAGAGTTTATAAAAAGCTTTGAGAATTGCACTTGACCTTTTCTGGCAATCTCTTAGAAAAGTTTCAGCTCTAACAAGCCAACAATGTAGCCAACTCCTCAGACTTAGTAATGCTCATCTGAGAGGTCACAGCTAGTTCTACTGATTCCAAAGATATAACTTATAAATAAACTTTATTTTTTTATTATCTATCATTCTAAACACATAGACATTCTGTTTCTGTTTTCTGTTAGTACTCTTTAGTTATTGCATAAAAAAGATGTTAGTCACATATAAAATTATACTCCAGTAAAAATACACTATTAAGCATATCTTCTCATTTAACATTACACCCAACATGTATAATCCAAGGGCTACAGAGTTAGGCTTTATGTCTGAAATTGTAAAAGAGTACAGCAGGGATGAATGTGCATGTGCTGCAACAGCTTGAACAATTTGTTCGGATGTGAATGACAGTCCCCTGCACATGTTCATTTGTATCCCAACCCACAATCTGAGAGGAGATAAGTGTCAGAGAGCCTCTGAAGTAGTCATATTTCATGAGTAAATAGGGCTATGAGTCAGTTGTTGTTTGCACTCAGAAATCGATGATGGACTGATTTCTAATTGAGGGTGTTTCCAAGCAATAAATGTCAACTAAAAGAGAGCTATCTCTGAAAATGGCAGGGCTGTTGAATGTCTGTTTCCAGCTCTGAAAAAGAACAGACTTATTAAATATTCAAACATTGTTACTTTAGCATGAGAGGTTCTCAAAATAAAATGTATAATTCATATACTAATAAATATGTTATATATGATTTATATATACAATAAAGGGCATGTACTTGTGTACGCCTTTAAAGTTTTTACACTTAATTCAGTCATTCATACAAACACTGATGGAGGTAAGCTGTAGCCACAGATATTTTGGGGCAGACTGACCATTAAGAGGTCTGCTCAAGTACATAAAGGCTGAGATTAATGGAATAGGGGCTTGCACCGGCAACCCATCAGTTACAGAATCACTTCTACCACCTGACCCACTCAGACAAATTTTTTAGCCACTGTTTAAAGGTGGAGATTATTCAACAAACTAAATGAAACTTAAAATCAAGATTGGTGAAAAATAAATGAGTTTATAGATGTTCTTATGTTCCATCTACATAAAAAATCATACATACAGGCTCAAATACATGCATCTATTCCTTCTAATAATTGCTCAAATGTCTCTTAGTGAGTCACGGCTCAAACACACGCTTTTTGAACCTATTAACATAATGTAGCTATATGTCTGTCTTGATATCTGGCCAGTCCTCAGTGCAGAAATTGTAGGGCTCAGTTGGACTGGTGATTTATTATTTCTAGTATGTCCAGCTCTTTAGCATCTGCCTGCCAACTTACTATGGAGTTAATATTGGCATGCTTATTTTTTGTTCTTTTGGGATCATTATTAGGTTAGATTTACATCTGCATGCTCAGACTATGCAGTCTGCTCTAAAAGGTTTTCTCGATAAAGTTAATTGGAAACAAAATGTAGAGAATTTGGCAACAAAGACAAAAGTAACATTTGAATGAGTTTGTTTGAGGCTTTCAAACTGTACAATACTATAGAGTATATTGGTGGTAGCATCATGCTGTGGGTTTTTTTTTTTTTTGTTTAAGGGCTCCTGTCGCATTGCACAAAAATTATTCAACCTCAAATCAAAATTACAGCTAGATGATTGAAACTCAAATAGTAGTGACATGAGGGTCAAAAACCTTTGTCTTATCATTATCTAATATCTAATAAGTTCGGACTTTATCTTTGATTTCTAAAGATAAACCTATTTCTTTTTACTGGTTACCTGTATAACTCAGTTTAATTAGTCATTTTTCATTTTGAGTTTAATGAAAGTAAGCATGTAGCCTCCATGAGGCTGTAGGTTGCCCTGCCCCTCTTCATTAGTCACTCCACCTTACATCCAGTGGCAGAAGGAATAAATTCTAAGGTTTTTTATGCTTAATCCAGCAATCAGTCTAAATTGAAATGTTACCACCCTGGCTATAGTTCATAAGAGTTTTATAAATATGGTTTTAAGTTCCCATCTAAGTGTTTGAGCTTAAAACCTGAATGTCTACCTTCACTTTTCTCTGAGCCTATTTTGTCTTACCTATACAGAAACAAACAATTGTACACATTTAGAATAAGAAAATTATTTAAATGGAAAATGTTTTGGCTGAATCTTTGACATTTATTACAAAGCTGAACTAGTACTGAGCTGCTCAATGTCAGCATATAAATCAAATTAGGAAAACTGTTTTAAAGACTGTTTAGGTCCAAATATTTATTTATATGAAGCATTTTGCAAAATCTAATTTTTGAATAATCCTGGAAGGGTAAGAATTCAGGTATTCTTAAGGGGAATATTTATAGATTCACAGAGATATGTATGAATATTTAAAGCTTAACCTGAAAAATACAGTTTTTATCAACATTTTTAGCCAAAAACTGTGTTCCGAGGACCTTAAGAGGCGCTGCTATTTGTTATCTAATCCCAGCCGCATTTTGGAGCGTAACAACCAATTTTCTGTGTCCGCTTTGAGTGCAGACATAAGCCAAAGCTGGCTGTACTCTGACCAGTGGCTGACTCTCCATTCATTCACAATCCCTGGCAGACGGCACCCTCCTATTTGCGTGCAGCTGGACCCTTTCATTATTTACACTTGAAATGATAATGGCATCATGTGTGCACAGCTGCAATATTTGCATCCTCACGAAATGCTGCTAAATTTGTGTGACTAAAGCGAAGCGGATCCTCCAGCAATATTTCTATGCTAACTACATTCAGATGTGGAGGTTTTCTTCTAGCTTGGCTGAAAGGCAAACAAACACAGTACCTTCAAGAACCCAGGGAAAAGTGGTTCAACGTCATGTCTTTAGAATTAGAAAAGTGAAACTAATTCTTTGGAGCCACAGCACTGTGTAGGGATGAGATTTCTGGGCAGGGCATGTCTCTCTTTGAGGTTGACTCTTTGATTTCCTGCTGAGTAGAATTTAAAAGGAGGAAGCTGAATGCATCTAATTTAAAAAATGTGTTGCAGATCATAAGAGGAACATGATTGGAAAAGACCTTGGAGTAAAAGAGAAGAAGGCTTTATTTAGGCTGAACACTTTAACAAATATAGCCAACACTCCACATATACATTAATGATCATTGCAGTAGTAAAAACTACTAGAAGAAACTACAAAACGTGGGCAAACAAGTAAGCCCTGAATGTACATTGACAATGAATATTAAACAGTTCACGTCAGCTCCTGGACGTTACACAGTTTAGCACTGAGTCAGATATGACTATAGCAAAGGCAATGAAGATGGCGGTGTTCGCTGGTGTTTACCATGCAGGGGGAGGGGCAGATGGTGAGGTGTTTATATGTATTTTTTTTTCAACATCCAATCAAGCATCAAATGTTTGGAAAACAGTTTTAGGTTAGTGGTTTGCAAACTCAAATCAGGTCTAAGAGTTCTTCAGGTTAGGTCACTGACAAATACGTCTGAGTCACGCTTCTTGCTTTAAATCAGCAATTTCACGTTTCAAAACAGCAAGTTTGAATTAACAAATCCTTGAGAAGTAAGTCCGAATCAAGTGTTCTTTGCTTTTCTGGAGCAAGATGTATAAGGTCCGAATCAAGTTTGACCCCATCCAGGTCAATTCAATTGTCAAATAAAGGCCACTAATGGCAATAGGGGAAATAAACATATTTCTATTCTATTCTATTAGTGCAAAACCTTTAGAAAAGTCTGAAATATTCAACAAAGATCTAATGCCAAATCAATGATTAGTGAGACCCTGGCAAGTTGATGAGGGATACGTTCTAGTCAAAAGTCCAAATCTAAATTCTCTTATGACTCATTAAACATGTTTGATCCTTCGTTTATGGACTAAATAATAGCTAATAATAATTTTGGAGAAAAAAATGTTAATTACCACTGTGCATTATTTATAAAACAAATTAAAAATGTATCATATTAATCTATTAGTAATACAAATATACATTTACGTTACAAAAAAGGTGGCAGAGAAAGGTTCCTATCAATTAGTGCTGAATACTTAATGGGTAATTTAACACCTGTTGATCCCTTTGCTGAAAATACTTTCATTTTGGGTTAAGAGGGTATTGTTCTTATTTTGAGGCAGAAGAATTAAAAAAAAAGAAAAATATAAATAATAAACCATGTAATGCATCTGGGTGTAATTAAAAATCTTTGTTGTTGGGTAAAAACCATTTGATCCAATTTATATCAGATTTATATTTCTAAATAAAGTAAGTAAAAAGTGTTTTTTATTATTATTATTTAAAAAAGGTAGGGCTTTGCAATGAGAAAACACAACGGAGAGTTATGTAAGTTAGACAAAACAACACCCTTTGTGGTGCTTAGACCCTGAAAATTATTTTCTCAGGTTAATTGGAGTCAGAACTGTGTGTATTATTTTTTTCTGCTGCCTCATTTTATCTAGTTATTCTCTCCCCTATCCAGGACAATACCTGTCTGTAAATACAGTCCTCTCTATATTTTACTATACTTTTTATATTAAAATGGCACGAATGAGTTTATTCCCGACAGAAGACATATTCAGTGTAGCTTGTCCAGATCTTGTCCTCGTTTGGATCATTGCTGGTGTATGCGCAGGTGCCCGTGGAGCTGCAGGCCACCATATGAAAACCCGCCTCTGTCAGCTTGTCAAACGCCTGCTCCAGAAAATTATACTTGAGGTAATAGCGGGAGGTGTATCTTTCCGGGGGCCTGTCCGGGTCCCTGCTCTCGTTCAGCGTGTCCCCGAACACCTCCTTGGCCAGAGAGGTTTTACCGCACACGGTGATGCGCGCCACCCTCCTGAACTTGGCATCGGTCTGGATGTCTCTGCCGATCGTGTAGGAGCCGCGGTACCCTATGGTGATGTAGCCGGATTTTCTGGAGTCCAGAGACGGGGAGCGCATGGCCCCGCTGGTGGACAGGGCGCGTAATGTCTCCCCGGAGGAGCAGCACTGCGCTGCGTCCTCCGTGTCGCTCTGGCTCACATCCTCGCTGATCGAGTTGTCTTTACTCATCCGCGGGCTGAGGCGCTTCGCCAGGTCCCGCAGCAGGAAAAAGTCCGCCTCCCTCTGCAGGCGGCTTTTCTCCGGGAAATAGTCCGGCAGAACCAGGTTCAGGTCTCTCAGGTAATCTAGGATGTATCGGAACAAGAAGCCGTCCCTGTCTAAGAAGAAGCGTCCTTTGCTGTCTCTCGCCAGCTCCTTAGGGGACTTCTTACTGAACATGTTCCACAGGAGAGAGTCCGGTACGGCGATCAGAGTTTTGTGTCTGGTCACATAAACCTGTCCGCCGACGTTGAGCTCGATGATCTCTGAGAACGGGGAGCCAGACTCCCCGCAGCCGGACGCTGCGCGCTCCGTATCGGCCAGTGCCATGTTCTGTGCGCCGCTGTGCGCTGCAGCAGGAGGATCAGTGGAGGTGCCACTGACAGGCAGCCTGCTTATGAAGCCTGGGCTTACCATGTGCGTGTGTGCGCGTCCATACAGAGGTGACTGATAAATGAACATTTAACTGTTGAGATGCTGCTGTAGGGGATGCGGTGGTTTATTGCCCACTCTAGAATATGGACAGACAAGGATGGAGAGAGGAGGAAAGCCAATGTAGCTTCCACACTGGCACCACCATCAAATTTGAATATAAAATGACATAAAAGTTCATTTATTTCAGTGAATTAATTCAATTAAACTGTTCAATTTGATAAATGCATTAAACACTTTTTTAATTTTATTATTTCAGCTAATCCAAAATACAGTTTGTGTTTTATTTTAAGAAAACAATCACATGACAATGGAAAAAGGATTTATTTATTTATTTATTTATTTATTGCTATAATCTACTTAGATGTTCCTCTTTTCATATAAAGGTAGGTTTGGCATTTCAGATTAATATCCCAGTGTTTAGAGGAAGGAAGATAAAAAATCAAAGTAACATGAGGTCCAGTGTTGAGATGGTGTTAAGACCAATAAACTTTGTCTTATATTATTAACAATTTGATTTTACTTTAGATTTCTCAAGATAAATCAGTGTCCTTCTATGGGTTAAATGTGTCACGCAAATTGATCAATCTGTTGATTATTTTTTTGATTAATCGGATAGCCAAAGGTTTCTTAAAAAAGATTTTTTTTTCTTTTTGATTTTCACAACTTTATGTAAAAATTAACAAAAGTTAACAATGCCCCCCTATGTATTTTGCATTTATGACAAAGGTCTGAAACATCAGGAAACATCCTAGGTCATGCTCCCACACCAGCTTCATAGCATCATAACCTGAGGAGTCAGAGCCCGACAGTAAACTATAAATCTTAGAGATGAGTCCTTTAGGAGATTTGGTCATGACAACAATATTCTCTAACTCTGACAATTTTGTGTGTAGTTTTCCTGTCAAGAAGATTTTAACAGGAAAAAAAAAACAGGTGAAACTAAAACATTTCCACTTGAGGAGCTCTGCATAGAGCATATTGAGACTGAAAAGTTTTTCTTTATCCTGAATCTAAAATGTTGATTTTTGTTTTTTTACAATTTTGATATAAATACTGCTCTAAGTGGGTTTCTCTGTCAGCTAAATGCCTATTTTACAGTCTCTATATTCCAGTTAACAATTAGTCAATTACTAAATTAGTTGATTATTTCAATAATCGATTATTTATGAATAATCCAATGAATTGTTTCAGTCCTAATTGTGAGAATGTTTTCCTTTAGTAATCATGCAAAAGGAGTACTGACTTACAGTCTGATTTGAAATTAGGCTGATTTTGTCAAAAGCCCTTTTATGCCTCGGGTTATTGTTTTTTTCATTATTTTTTTAAGTTTACATTTTTTTATCTGCAAGCCATACTTATTAAAATTAATAGAAATAAACGCATCAAAACCACCACTAAACCACTTCATTTATTTTAGCTAATCAGGTAAAAATATATTCTAAACATGGCAATTAAAACTATATATTTTCTTAGAAGCATCTGCATAATATTGTGGAAGAAGTTTATGTATTTATTCATGAATGCTGAGGTCCTTTTATATCCTCCAATGCTTTTCTCTAATATATTTGATGACCTATGACCTCTGGTTTTATTGTGGCACCCAGCTATTGAAACATGCTCCCCTATCTGGTCATCATAACCAAAATAGGCTAAGGTTATGTTGTTGTTTTTTCAGCTTCTGCTAATTTACCAGTGAGTCATTATTCTTCTGTATTACTGTCAGCACAGAGCTGCTTATCTTCCCCTGATTACTTCAATTATCAAAGAGATGCCCAGATCACTTCACAAGATATTTGTTATTTCTTTGAAGAAATGATTATAAAACATTGCAAGAGTGCCACCCATTGTCCTGGAGATGTAAATGCAGCCTCCCCACCAGGAAAGCATAAAACTAAATGTGCTCAGAGTTTGGAGAAGAAAAAACAGCAAATGATTTACCTTAAGGGGACTTGCATCAAAAGATCCTCAGAAAAGACAGAAAATACAATAATAATTATAATAATGAAGGTATGAGGAGTCCATATTATTTAGCAGAAGATAATGTACATAATGAGTTATTTAAAAATGATTTTACATACTGTTTTAAATGTCTTCATCTGATTGAATGGATATACAGGTCCTTCTCAAAATATTAGCATATTGTGATAAAGTTAATTATTTTCCATAATGTAACGATAAAACTTGAACGTTCATACATTATAGATTCATTGCACACTAACTGAAATATTTCATGTCTTTTATTTTCTTAATAAGGATGATTTTGGCATACAGCTCATGAAAACCCAAAATTTCTATCTCACAAAATTTGCATATTTCATCCGACCAATAAAAGAAAAGTCTTCTTAATACAAAAAAAGTCAACCTTCAAATAATTATGTACAGTTATGCACTCAATACTTGGTCGGAAATCCAATACTTCAATGCGGCGTGGCACGGAGGCAATCAGCCTGTGGCACTGCTGAGGTCTTATGGAGGCCCAGGATTCTTCGATAGCGGCCTTTAGCTCATCCACAGTGTTGGGTCTTACGTCTCTCAACTTACTCTTCACAATATCCCACAGATTCTCTATGGGGTTCATGTCAGGAAAGTAGGCAGGCCAATTGAGCACAGTGATACCATGGTCAGTGAACCATTTAGCAGTGGTTTTGGCACTGTGAGCAGGTGCCAGGTCATGCTGAAAAATAAAATCTTCATCTCCATAAAGCCTTTAAGCAGATGGAAGCATGAAGTGCTCCAAAATCTCCCGATTGATAGCTGCATTGACCCTGGCCTTGATAAAACACAGTGGACCAACACCATCAGCTGACATGGCACCCCAGACCATCACTGACTGTGGGTACTTGACACTGGACTTCTGGCATTTTTGGCATTTCCTTCTCCCCAGTCTTCCTCCAGACTCTGGCACCTTGATTTCCAAATCTAAAATTCGCTTTCATCCGAATAAAGTACTTTGGACCACTGAGCAACAGTCCAGTGCTGCTTCTCAGTAACCCAGGTCAGGTGCCTCTGCCACTGTTTCTGGTTCAAAAGTGGCTTGACCTGGGGAATGCGGCACCTGTAGCCCATTTCCTGCACACACCTGTGCATTTGTGGCTCTGGATGTTTCTACTCCAGACTCAGTCCACTGCTTCCTCAGGTCCCCCAAGGTCTGGAATCGGCCCTTCTCCAAAATCTTCCTCAGGGTCCGGTCACCTCTTCTTGTTGTGCATTATTTTCTGCCACACATTTTCCTTCCCACAGTATTCCCACTGAGGTGCCTTGATACAGCACTCTAGGAACAGCCAATCATTCAGAAATATCTTTCTGTGTCATACCCTCTTGCTTGAAGGTGTCAATGATGACCTTCTAGACAGCAGTCAGGTCGCCAGTCTCACCCATGATTGGGGTTTTAAGTGATGAACCAGGCTGGGAGTTTTAAAGGCCTCAGGAATCTTTTGCAGGTGTTTAGAGTTAATTTGTTGATTCAGATGATTATAGCTCGTTTAGAGATCTTTTTCATGATATGCTAATTTTGTGAGATGTGAATTTTGGGTTTTCATGAGCTGTATGCCAAAGTCATTACCATTAAGACACTAAAAGGCCTGACATATTTCAGTTAGTGTGCAATGAATCTAAAATATATGAATGTTCAAGTTTTATCATTACATTATGTAAAATAATGAACTTTATCACAATATGCTAATATTTTGAGAAGGACCTGTATGCAGCCTCTGTGCGGTATGACTATCGTTTGACTTTCCACAATTCTAATATATTTTGCTGTTTCCATTTGGTCACAATGATTAGACAAAAATGGTTTATCCATGCAGTTTTAAGGGTCAGAATCTGACCTTTAAAAGCAGCTATAACCCCATGTAAATTAGCATGAGTTAAGAAGTCTCTTGGGAAAAAATGAAATTTTTTAATGAAGGAAAACCCTTTCAGATGACTTTGTTATGGGTTTTTTGTTTTGGGGGGGGGGGTTATCCCTGATTTATGGACAAATAAGTTAATTAAACTTATTTGTCCATAAATTGTTTAGGATAGGGAGAGAAATACACATATATACCAGACATATGTGCCTGTCCTCCTGAGTGATGTTAAGGTTTGACAGCAAAAAGAATGAAATGCTGAAGTGCAATTTGAGGTTTAAACAACAGAGGACTTTTTTGAGGAAGTTGGGAACTGGATTGCTCGAAAGAGGAATAAAAATCATAGCCTATGTTCTCTGAGCCAATATTTCTTAGGTGTCTTCCAGATCAAACATTAATGAAATATAATCTAAATACGCATGATGTCTCATTACAGAAAACACAGTGTGTGATTTTTGTGGAAAGACTAATGTGGAAACAAACTTCTGTCCAGCAAATGATAAAATATGATTGGGAAGAAAATGGAAAAATAAAAATAGCTCATTTAAAGTTTCTAAAGGCTGTGGAACCTTGTTACTGGATGTATTCAGTAAAAACAAGAACTGTAAGGGAAAAATATGAAAAGGGTATTGATCCAGGTAATTATCCTAATATTAACTTCAGTACTAAATCATTTCCAAAACTTGTCTTTTTTAATTCAGTGGTTAAAGATTAGTATGGGGCTTTAAAATGCAAACATTTTATTTTCACTGAACATTTATTAATTAAATATGCATTCAGAAAGATTAAACAACAACTGAAGATTATTTACAGGATCTCTATTTTTAATTCAGATAAAGATGTTTCAATGGCTTTAAAATTAATTACTGTTTTTTTTAAAACCAACTTAATTTTGAGTTTATGTATTCAGTGGGGAGAAAATAACACATTTTGACACATGTGTAATTTTACTTTACATTCTTGTTAATTAACTACCATCATTGGTGCTTCTGCTCTTCCTGCTTCTATAAGGACAGCTGTAAATGCTATTCTCTCTAATATTGCACAAGACTGGAACATCAATGGAGAAGGACTTTTGACCATTCCTCTTTTTCTTTACATCATGCTGAGGGTTGGATCCACTCTCATGCTCTTTCTTCTCACGTCTCTCCCTGCAGCGTTTAGGTCAGATCACTGTGGAGGAACGGTGATTTAGTAAATAAGTGCTCTCCTTTTTTTGTTTTTTAATTTCCTGTGATTTCAGAGCTTGGGATGATCCAATTCCCACCTCTACCAATGCACACAGTGCTGCTTAAAGTGATACTAGCACACAATTAAAATTAGATAAAAAATATATTTGAAGGCTTACTTACATTTTGTTTAAAGGATATTAAAAAGAGTGATTCTTTTTTTTTTATTCAATACATTTATTAAAAATGTATCAAAGATTTCAGGGTGAGATTATTTTCCTGCGAAAAAGAAATTCTAAAGCATATTTTATAACTGAACTTTTTAAACCGCAACTTGTCATTTCTAAGATTGCATCATTTTACTGTGATTTTTGTAAATCCTGTTCAGTCAGACATCTGTTTTATTGACATCATATAACATAAACCTTCAAAGTATTCTATTTTTTGTAATTTTCTAATTTCGTCCATTTCCAGCCTCTGGTCTAAGCTGGGTAAGAGTTCTCATTTTAGCTGTTTAAAATGAAATGTGCTTTGTCAGGTGGTTGTGGGTGTGTGACTTGTTTTAGACTCGTGACATGTTTCCCTTTGCAGAAGTTCCTATTTCCAAACACTGAACTTCAATGGCCTCTGATTTTAATAAAATACAATTATTGTAAAAGAAAATATGAAAGATAGTAGCAGGTTTTTTTAAATACATTTCCCTGAATAAAAATCTAAAGTAAACTTTACTCAATGTCTGAAAGTATGTGCATTCATTAGGATTCAATAAAATTTAAAGTTGTTGCATGTCAAGCTTGAAAACATAAATGAGAAATTTACATACTTTTGAATCCAGATAATAAAATTCATTCTATAAATAGACCAAAAACAAATTTTTCTTCTCACTATCCACAGTTAAAACAAACAAAGATCTCCCTGTTTTGGGTCGGTTTAGATAATTACAATTATTTGGTTTTACCTAATGCCAAATAACAAGAGATCACATTATTTATTTAAGCTTTTAATGTTTTATTTCTTCCCTTATATTCACATTTTTACATACATTTAAAGGACACCTTTAACTGTATATTAAGCCTTTTCAGCCAGATTAAAATCACTTCTTTTCTTATAGGGGCACTCCAAAACGTTGACCTTGATTTTCTGCTGTTTACTGACGGTCACTGCCTGTTGGAAGACCCATGTTTTCTCAAGCTTTAAAAACTTGATGATATATGTGACATGTTACTTATACATTTCTTCATAAGGGCATTTACATATGATGTCATCTAATCCGTGGAGCCTGTTAGTCTCTCCTACAGCATAAAACTCCCGCAGCATGATTCAGTCACTCCCGTTCTTGACAGTGATAACTTTCTGATGCTTGCGAGTTTCCCCTTTTTTTTCCTCCCAAACGCAATCATTGTTAATATGGGCTAAAAACCTCAGTTTTAGTTTTTAATCCCCATCTCCAAAAATTATGTTATATTTCCAAATTGAATGTACCACTTCAGCTGAAGCTGTTGCCACAAAAGCAAAAGCAAAACATCTTGCAGGACGATTCTGAAAACGGTCAGATTCAAAAAAAGTGATAAGGCAACATCCAGTCATTGTGAAAGTACACACTTCTCACCAGACAGCTGGATTTTTGCCACTCTGGAAATTTGGCAGACCAGCCCTCGGGCAGGTTATTTTACTATAAAAGACAAGCATCCTTTAAGTTGTTTCTTCACACCAGACACTGACTGAGTGCAAACAATGCTGCGCAAGGTACTGCTGATTTCTGAGAGATTGACATTTTTCCAGCATTTTCTCTGCAGAATTTACTCCATTGTATTTGTATTTCAAAAATATTTATACTTCATCTAATTATTTCTACCACATCTACATATATTTTAGCAACAATTAGTGTTTGTCTCTGAATTGCTGTGCTTCACCTTTGCAGGGTATTACAGAGAGCTTTGGAGCAGGAATCCATGCATTAAGGTCCTCTCAGCTGACAGATGTGGTGATAAACAGGAGCAAAAGGATGATGTTGGACACCCTGGGTGTAGGACTGCTAGGAACCAGGACAGATGTCTTCCAAAAGGCTCTTAGGTACAGCCAGGTAAAGCGAGAGGAGTAAAATCATTTGTTTTTCCAACAAAACAACCATCTATCTAAGTCATAATTATACTGAGATGATCTGTGAGTAAAACCTGGAAGCTCCACTGTTTAGTAAAGATCATTTGTGTAAATTTTTTTGATTGCAGCTCTTCACATCTGAATACAGGAGCAGTATTTGGGGAAGATCAGAGATAACTCTGCCTCCTTATTATGCTGCTTTTGTCAACGGCATCGCAGTAAGTTTGCCAATTTAGTATCTTTTGAAAAATGCCTCCGGCTCAAACCTTTCAAAATTTTACATGTCAAAACCTCATTTATTTCATTATAAATTTTCAAAGTGCGCTTTAAATTGATATGTTATTTGTGCTAGTATAAAATCTCAATAAAAAAATAAATAAAATAAAAATCTCAATAAAAAAACAAAACAAAAAAAACCAGGGTTTGTGGTTTTAACTTGACAAAATAAAAAATTTTTTGCAAAGCTCTGTATAATTAGGATCTTGGATAACCTCTGTAACCCAAGGTTCACTCCATGGACTTTGACGACACTTGGCATCCAGCTACTCACCCCTCTGGAGCCGTTCTGCCTGCTCTGCTGGCGCTGGCGGAGACGCTGCCCAGCAGGCCTTCTGGTCTAGACCTGCTGTTGGCGTTTAATGTTGGCATCGAGGTGCAAGGGCGGCTGATGAGATTCTCCAAGGAGGCCTACAACATCCCTGAAAGGTGAAATCTTAATCAATTTTTACTTTGGAGCTAAAAAAGGCTCATTCTCAAGATTATTAAAAAGCACCTAAAGTTGATTTAAGACTATAAATTATGGAGGAAGTGAATTATTGTTTCTCTTTTTAATACTCTTAATTTTTTTTAAGTGAATTTTGTTCATCAGGGATTAGTGGGCCTTCAATTAACCTGGACATTTTTGCATGTTTTTCATTTTCTGCCATAAATGTTCTAAAATTTTTGTCTGATTCTATGTGACAGTCTCTAAACAAAATAATACAGAATTGTTCAGTGGATCTAAGGGAACAGATTTTTGTATTTTTACATATAAAGTTGGAACTAAAGATTGTTTTTTTTTTCAATGAAACAATAATCTAATAGCGAACAGTCCCTTGAAGATAATTTTTTTTCAACATTTAAACCAAGTGAAACTAAAACTATTCCACTTGTGAAGTTCTTGATGCAGCATAATGATGGACAAAAAAATAGTTTTCTGTTTTAAAGACCAAACGTTATATTTTCTAATACATTTGGTAAATTGTAAAAGTGTTTTGCTCTGTCAGTTAAAGGCATTAGTCTGGATATTCCAGTTGTGATTAATTAATTACTAAATGATTTTAATAATCAGTTGGTCAGGATTAGTCCAAATAATTGTTTCAGTCTAGATAAAGCATAAATATTTGGAGCGTGTTTCTATTCAGCCCTCCTCAGTAAATGTTTCAGATAAACCACTCTGCCACTCTCTCAGGACTTTTGAAATAGGGTTCTACCATTTTTCACTTCTAGAGAAAATTTCAGTTTTTCTTCTGATTCTCATGTAGATTTTACTTGTCTGTGTAAACAATGAGTTTGCATTGATAAAAACTAAACTGTTATCGTAGCTCAGGCTATTGTCTTTCTTAAAGGTGAACCTCTAGTCTAAACTGTTTCACAGTCTTTTTTTAAGTGTTAGCCTTTGTTTGGCCTCATCTATTTTTCATCATTTCATCTTTAATACTCTGTGCAACAACCTGTTTCTTCATATTTGACACCCAGTGCAATATATATATATATATATATATATATATATAAATATCTATATAAATACCCATGTAGATACCCAGTGCAATAACCTTGTATAATAATCCTGCTATAAAATAGTCTCTTTTTGACTATTTGAGCTGATGTAACGAGGAAATTTCTCCACTGTGAGATCAATAAAGTCAATCAATCAAGGATTACATTCTGCTCCAAATACCAAGTCTTGCAGGGTGGCATCTGTTCACAGGCATGAACCATTCATTGTTGGTCTATATTTGGAAGGAAGAAGTCATCTGGTCCTCCAGTAACCCTTTGCTGTGTCTTTAACCCTCAGGTTTCATCCCCCCAGTGTTGTTGGAGTTATGGGAAGCGCCGCAGCCTCAGCCAAACTCCTCGGCCTGTCTCCTTCTCAGTGCAGTCATGCGCTGGCGATTGCAGCCTCCTCTGCTGGGGCACCTTTAGCCAACGCCGCCACTCAAACCAAACCTCTCCACATAGGGAATGCTGCTCGAAGAGGCTTAGAAGCTGCCCAGCTGGCAGCGATGGGACTGGAAGGAAACCAGGCCATACTGGACATGAATAGAGGTCTGGGAGTTTACTACAATGACTACAGCCCTTCAGCAATGCCAGACTGTGCTACTAATGCCTTTAAGTGGATTTTAGAAGATCAGGATGTGGCGTTCAAGCGCATCCCTGCTCATCTGGCCATGCACTGGCTGGTGGATGCTGCTCTGTCTGCCCGTGCAAAGCTCCAAGAGACAATCTTTGACCTCAGCCAGATCCAACGAGTCACCCTCAGAGTTCCTCCATCCAAATACATCAACTGCCCCTTACCCACCACAGAGCATCAAGCCAGGCACTCGTTTCAGTTCAACGCCTGCTCAGCCCTGATGGACAACAGAGTGACGGTAGCGTCCTTCGACCAAGATCAAATCAACAGGCCTGCTTTGAAGGAGCTGCTGTCTAAAGTCGAGATTGAGACGCCTGCAGATAACCAACCGAGCTTCGACAACATGTACTGTGAGGTCCAGATAGAAACAGCTCAGGGGGAAAGCTGCACAGCCAGGTGTAATACCTTTTATGGACACTGGAGGAAGCCACTGAGTCAGGAAGACCTGGTGGAGAAGTTCAGCTTGAATGCATCTTCGGTGTTGAGTGCAGAGGGAGTGGAAGGAGTGATTGATGTGGTTGGGAACATTGAGAAGGTTTCAGAGTGCTCAGTGTTAGGCTCGTATCTGAGAATGAACAGCAATGCTCATCAGCAGGTGTACGGCATGAGAACAATCTGACTGGGGACAATTTCATACAGTGTGTCTGGGTGGAAAATTAAATTACAAACAATGTAAATATTTATATATTATATATAAGTGCTTGATGTGAAATAAACTCTGATGCAAATTGTTTTATTGATTGATTTATAGAATAAATAAAACCGAGAAATAAAGCCTTTTTTTTGTGAAACAAATGAAAAACCAACATGATTAATCTGTCAGAATTAACCCCCAAAAAGCTAAAGGTTCAGGAGTTTTTAATAAGTTTCAAACATACAAGGCATCAGCTCATCTACAAACAGAACTTTGCAAATCTACCCTCCAGCATTCGTTTCTAGTCCTCAACAATCTGGGTGGGATCAGGCCAGCTTCAGGACACCCTGCACCATGGATCCGATTCCGTCAAAGATTTCGTGAATAGGGGCGTTGCACATGAAGGCGCAGGTGGTGACCAGCTTGTTCTTCTCGTCCACGTGGCTCTCGCCCACGCTCTTACTGACATGTTTACAGCCCAGCTGGTTGATGGCTGCAGCCGTGTCGGCAGTATCCGGGTACCTGAGCCGAGAGAGAGGGAGGGAAACAAAGTTTAAAGTTCTGAGAAATATGGAATTTTCAAAAGGAAAAATATTTAATGCGAGAATTTTCCTATCAGGGCCAACTTTCAGCCTGATCGTGCGTCGTGTAGTGTACAGGGGGTAACCAGGGGCGATCAGCCTCTCACAACCACCTCCTGATCAGGAATCGTGAGGTCGGGAGAAAATCAAACATGTTTGATTCTGTTTCTTTCTTTAAAATTAACAGACCATAGTAACCATGTTTTTGTCCAAATACGTTGTCGCCTTTTCTTTTTAGGGCTTTCAACACAAAATTGCACAAGTTGCCAAAGCAGTGCGGTTTACTCTAATGAGCGTCATATTCCTCTTCTACTCGTTTGGCCTCCTGATAGACAAGTCTGAGTAGCGCCATCTCACTACGGAACAGAGTCTGATGCGGTTTTCAGACGTACAGTGTGAGCCGGTAGATCGCATCAGAGCATCGGGCTGAACATGCATCATGAGCTGTGAATTCACACTGTACGGTGGAACCCTGTGTTTGCAGAGTACGCCCGGCTTTAGCAGATCAGGGTCCCGATCCAGACCCGCCTCCTGCTCCTCGGACCAAATGTTATTTAAATCATGTGTCTAAACGTCACTTGCACCACTTCTCATGTGTGTATGGTAAAGCTGTCCAAAGCGTCCGGCTCCAGGCTACACGGGATAAAAATTAGCCAATGAGCTGCTGTCAGTCTGGGTTGCTGCTGCTGCTACTTTTAGACACAGCAGGCAAACCTGTGGCAAGCCGGTCGATGGGAAAGACGGAGAAGACAAAGAAAAAAAGAGAGCAGAGAAAGTGTGGACTGCTGGAAGAAGCATGGTGAACTGGTGAAAGAGAAGTGAAATGGCGTGCTCAAAGATGACCCTGCACATTTTCTGAGTATGTTTGGCTAAACCTGCAGCTGTGAAGCAGGATGGATCCAGGCTCATAATGAGCACCTTAATATGTGCTTGAGAATGGCTTTGTCTCCATTCAAACCCAGGTTTAAAGCCTTGAAGGGCAGCATAAAGCCCACTGCTCTCATTAAGACAGAAAACAGAAAGAAAAAGAAGATAGAAAAAAAATAATGTTCAAGGTTCAGGTGTTTTATAAAAAAAAAAAAAAAAGTGAGTCAGGTAATAGTCTATATACCAAACTGAAAGATTGTTGCTCTGTACTTCAAAAACAATTTAGATTTTAAAATGGAAAAACTTTCTGTTTTTTATATTCTTTATTCAAAAAGTCAATGTATAACAAGGATGCATAAACACCTGCTTTTTATTTTGATGTTAAATGCTGTTTAAAGTAAAGGATTATAATAAAAAATGTCTCTGGACCTTTATTAGCTGTTGATTTTGTTTAATCGGATGCCGCTGATTTTTAATTGGTTACCCCTGGTATAAATTATCTATATCTAACTAAATAAAACATCCCTGCAGCTTCTTTTAAATGCCTCTGCCTGAGCTTGGAACAAGTTCTCTGGGTTTTCTCATAGAAAACTTGCTTCTCATCAACTTTACTTACTTTTTTTTCAAACCACTTCCTTGTTACATAAAACAAAACTCTTGTGGCCATTTAGCTTCACTGGTCTGAACGTTGAGAAGAACTTGGGCTCATTAGTTTGGTTCTGTGGCACTTTCACACGGAGTTAAGAGGAAGGAGAAACAAACAAAAAAATAAATAATCCAAACCTGCAGTTAGGAAATTAATCTCCATTACCTTTCTTATGATGTATTAAGTGTTATTAAGTATTTTTACAGTCAGGATTGGGCAATTCTTTCATTCCATTTTTTTCTGGGTGTTTTACTGTCTGAAGCCACTGAGACTCACTTGTCGTCCTTCTCGATGCCGACGGTGACCTCACACCCAGGAAGCACCTTGGCTGCCAGGACGGGCGAGATGCAGCAGAGGCCGATGGGTTTGCCTTCGCCGTGGAAAGCCTGCAGAGCCGCCTTCACTTCCTCGTTTACAGAACAGTCCTTCCCCTGCACTGCCCACGTACACAGGTTCTTTGCTGCCCCAAAACCACCTGAAAAATAACAAAACCAGAGGGTTTTGGACAAAAACTTTCACTTCCACCACCCTCCAGGCCAACTTCTGAAAACAAACAAACCTGGGAATATGATGGCATCGTGGTCTTTGACGCTGAGCTTGGACAGGTCCTGGATGTTCCCGCGGGCGAGCCGTGCGCTCTCCACCAGAACGTTTCTCTTCTCCCCAGAAGGTTCACCTTTCAGGTGATTCACCACGTGCATCTGGTCGACGTTGGGAGCAAACATCTGCACCTGAAGAAGCAGTTGGCAAACATGGTTCAACATTTGCTGGACTATATAAATAAAAAAACAAATGAGAACATAATTAAATCGAATGGGAACCTCACTAAGTTGAAGAAAGAAAGTGATTTCTATTTTGGCTGCAACTAATGATTATTTTGGAAATTGATTAATCTGTTGATTATTTTTTCAATTAATCAATGAATAATCACATAGCCAAAGGTTCCTTAAACAAGATTTATTTTACGAAATTAAAAAAAGTGAAATTAAAATGTTTTCACTTGAGGAGTTGGGGATAGAACATATTGACAGATGAAAAAGGTTGTTTTTTTTATCTTAAATGCAATGTTGATATATATTTTTTTTACAATTCTGATATAATTACTACTCTAAGTGGGTTGCTCTGTCAGTTTGAAGGCATTTTTTACAGTCTCTATACTCCATTTAATGATTTTGTACTAAATTTGTTGAATTTAAGTTATTTAAATTATTTCAATAATTGATTAATCATGATTAATCTGATTAATTGTTTTAGCCCTAATTTATATGAAATTTTAATACAAAGCCCTCAAGGCCCTGTTTATTCTGAATTTAAAGCAAGGAGATAGCAAAATTATCCACCTTGGAAGGATGTTTTACAGCTAAAAAAGGTACCAACTTAAATATAAACAAATGGATCAACAAGCAAGATGAATGCACACAGGATAAACATCGACAGGGCACAATGATTGGATCGCAGGTGATTTAGAGCAGAATGTTGCATAGTCAGCTTTAAACCTGAAGTAGCTCTTTAAAGCGGACAGGAACAAACGGTATGAGAGCCAGCATAAAAACTTGGCTTCAAAATGAAAAGGATTTATAAATTAAAATCTAATAAACCGTTCAGAAACCTGCAAGAATTTGTGCAACTGGATGTTAACGTTTCAGGTTTCAGTTTAGAATGCTACCAGGAGAAATGGAAGCAGGAGACAAAAACCTTTGAGCAAGCAATTTACCAACAAGTAACAATATAAATTCGGTTCATATTAAGGGAAGTAACCCAGGAAGTTAAAGGTAAATAAAACTTTTTTTTTCTACTGGAATAAGATCAAACTCAGGTTGGATATTTGAGCATGCTTCATCAGAAATGGTGGAGCATATTTGACAAATGGTTGACAGTTGTCTTTTGTATCTCTGCTTCTGTCTCCTTGAACCCCAGTCGGCCTCGGCAGGTGGCCGCTCACACTGAGCCTGGTTCTGCTGGAGGTTTCTTCATGTTAAAAGGGAGATTTTCCTCTCCACTGTCACTACAAGCATGCTTAGTCTGAGAGATTGCATTCGAGTCAATCAGTCGATGCAATCAACTGGTTTTCCTTAGAAAGAAAACTTTCAATCCATATGACTGTATGATCTGGTTGAACTGTAAAGTGGCTTAAATGACATGTGTTGTAAATTGGCGCAATATAAATAAACTGAATTGAATTAAATATTTTAACTGGCCTCCAGGCTGCTGTTTGAAGCTAAGCTGAAATGTGCAGCAACTCAGTTTTTCATTGTTGTTGTTTTGTTTTTTGTTTTTTTTCGGGGGGTGGTTCAAGGTGAAGGTCCCTAGTGTTCTGCTCCATAGCAACATCCTTCTGGTGTTCATCAAGGATAATGATACCAAGCCCTAAACAGATCTGGTATTTAAACGACTGAGCTGGCATTAGGCTTTTGGTAAGACTGGGTCCCTAAATCCCTTTTGGTAAGACTGGGTCCCTGAGCAGGACCCCTAAACCCACCCTTATCCCCAAGGGGGTGGGTTAAATGCAGAGTGAATTTTGTTGCTTTATACTTATGACAATGTAATGACAATAAAGTTGAATTCTATTATATTTTATTAAACTGATTTAGCTTAAAACATTAGCTTTAATTTGTTTAGTTTTTTAAACTGATTTATGTTCTGAGTATAAGGGCCATAAAAGGGTGCAAGACCAAAACTAGAAAAGTCTGGATAAGTCCACCCCTTCCAGGCCAACATCTGTTAAGAGAGAATGAAAACAGGGGACTGGCCTCTGTTGATCCTAGTCTACAACTGCCCATGCTTGTTCTAAAAAATCTATTAAAGTTAGAGGGTTTTCTATAAAATCCTTTGAATAAATCAACAAAGGCCCAATGAGAAGCAAGCCAGCAAATTCATTTATTCATTTAAATATTCAAATCAGACCATCACCAACACTGCTGAAACTTAATTAACTACTTCTGTGTTTCCTTCATTTAGAAACCAACAACAGTAGTTTGTACTTCCTGTAGTCAAGTTAAACTTCATGAATGTCACTCAGTGTTGCTGAGCAGCTTATAGAGGTCAGGCCACAAACAAGACGATTACCACAGTAATAACTACAATCTGAGACATTGCATCATTCTGATTAACCGCTGATGTGGTTAATTTTAGTTTCTGGTACTTTTTCCAGCCTCCGCTTCACACCTTAAACCACCCTCGCTCAGATCCTACAGATAAGGCAGACTTACAGTTGCACCTCCTCTGCTCAGATGGACCAGAACAGCAGAGGCCTCATGGATTTCACTTCCATCATAAACCCCGCAGCCTGCCAGCACGACAGCTACACGTTTAGCCATCTGAGAGGAATAATAGCTTTTATTCAGAGTCTGGACCGAGCTGAGAGTGAGCAGGCAGCGGCCGCTGTGACGGAGAAGGCTGAGCAGCATGGCGGACAGCAAGCAGAGGAACGCCCCTTTCTAACAGCTTCTTCTTCTCTTGTATATTTACAGGCGGGTTGATGGCGCTCAGGGGTACTGTTTACTCACCAGCGCCCCTTGTGTTTAATCAGGCGCATCGCCGCAGAACTTAAAGTTCGTCTCACAGCCTGTGAGCTCTCTGACCAAAATTTCAGCCTGTGCCAGCTATTGGTTGTTTAATCTGTCACTGAAAACAATCGCTTAAGGCATATTTCAAAGTTTTTAATGATTTCTAGCACTTTTTATCTATATTTATGAACATATTCATTAAGTTATTTTTAACTTTATAGTTTTTTTTCACTCTTATTTTAGAATAAGACATGAAATATATACCTTTTAAGTAGAACAGGTATAGTAGGAGAAGATATTAAATCAAGATCTATACTTTTTTTTTAACTTGTGGTTTTAACACTGAACGCCAATGCTCACTGAGCCTGACTGAACAATCCATTCTGTGGGTTCCTCTCTGGTAATTTTCCATAATGAGGTCAGAA
>NW_015150854.1:697261-698826 GCF_000732505.1 Cyprinodon variegatus
CCTATCTAACTGAATCGTGTGTTTATTAAATGGAGAAATAAAATGTTGGAGAGCCCGAAAATGAAACCTGCTCGCTTATGTGTGACTGCGATTTGCCAGTCTATTTCCATGTGACTCCGCCCCCATGAAACCACCACTGCGCAATGCCGGGAGGTTGTCGTTTCAATGAACGTTGGCTGGAAGATGAAAAATACAAATTATGGATTAAATGGGGACAAACCCCACGAGTTGCCTCTTGTAAAGTCTGCAAAAAAGATGTGCAGTTTTTCACAATGGGCGAGTCTGTGCTCACTGAAGTAGCCTAGTTCATGTTAAAAATTAAGTTACTAGAAAGTTACTAGAAAGCTCCCTAGATGAGGAAAAATTAGGCGAAATCCATAAAATAAAACTAAACGAATATATTGAAAAACAAAATAAATGTTTAATTCAAAGCCTCCGAATTGATAACTTTGAACATAGCAATAAGTCAGGAAGTTTCTTAGCTATCAGCTAAAAATAAATAAAGAAAAAACAACTGTATTTGCAGTTAGAGACTCAATTGGTAATATATTACAGGATCCGGAGGGTATTAACAATGCCTTTCAAGATTTCTATAAAGCGTTATACACATCACAGGTAAATCCATCAGATAATGATTTCTGGATAAAATAACTGTTCCTTAATTATCAGAGAGTCAAAGAGCGACCCTTGACTCACCGCTGTCAACAGCTGAAGTTCAGGAAGCATTAAAAAGCATGCCAAATAATAAAGCACCAGGTCCAGATGGGTTCCCTACTGAGTTCTATAAAGAGTTCTGGGACATTCTGGCCCAACGTTCCACAGAATGCTGCAGGAAACTCTAGATAATGGCAAATTTCCAGTTAATATGAATTCTGCCACCATCAGTCTCCTGCTTAAGCCAGGCAAAGATCCTATGCTTCCGACCAGCTATCGTCCCATATCCTTAATTAATGTGGATATTAAAATAACATGTAAAGCTTTAGCAAAACGATTAGATAAAGTCACTCCTCTCATAATCCACCCAGATCAAACTGGTTTCATTAAAGGAAGGCAGTCAGAGGCTAACACACACAGACTGCTGAATTTAATAGATTATTCCTACAGCAAAAATCTTAAATCCTATATATTGGCTTTAGATGCAGAAAAAGCATTTCAGAGAGTAAACTGGAAATTTTTATTTGCTACTCTAAATAAAATTTGGTTTTGGCAATTCCTTTATAAATTGATTAAAAATATACAGCTGCCCAACAGCCTGTGTCAGGACAAATAATCAAACATCTTCCAGCTTTTGTCTCCATAGGGGCACCAGGCAGGGATGCCCGCTCTCCCCCTCACTTTTTGCCATTTTCATTGAGCCTCTAGCTGCTACTATCAGACAAACTAATGTGGTTAAAGGTATAAAAGGCATGAAAATAGAGCATAAAATTAGTCTTTACGCAGATGATGTATTATTTTATCTCCAGCACTCAAATACTTGCCTCTCTCAAGTGATTACATTACTAGAATCTTTTTCAAAAGTCTCAGAATACTCTATAAATTGGTCTAAATCTATAGTACTACCAATT
>NW_015150854.1:701490-702371 GCF_000732505.1 Cyprinodon variegatus
GATGCATAATTATAATAAAGCAATTTATATGCATGAAACAAGTGCAGCAATATGGCAATTGCCATACAGCTACACTTGTGAAAGTAGAATCTGTTGGGCTCTTTTTGGCATCAAGACAATTATTCTTATTGCCACATTGCCGGACAGGACACTGTTAAAAAAAATAAAAATAGAAGCGGCAACAAAAACAATAACCATGGCAGACGATATGTGGAGAGCAGTACTTATGTTTAACCATCTTGAAAAGATTGTCTTTAAGGCTGGGAAAGATAGCTAGATGCGCACCGGCACTACCATCCATGTTTACGTCGGTAAACACATAGCATGCGGGCCTGTGACATCATTGCGTCCTGTACTACGCATGCGGGATACTTGTATTGTATGGCTGCAGTTCACACAGGAGATCACATACAAGTCGCATTTGGAAATGTGAACGGGAACGCAAAAAAATCTGATTTCACAAAAACCATTTGGCATTGAGCATCACGGCCCGCAGTGTGAACGTAGCCTAAGAAGCCACTGTTCCTTTCTGCCTTGTTTTATTTCTCCCAATAAAACAACAGAATGTGTACTTTCTCAAGGCACATACAGTAGAGTGGGATTGTTATTTTTGAAAGACAAAATATTAACTCTTTTAGATGTTTCCTAACTTGTATATAAATTGAATAATTCAATGTGTACGGAGGGTCCGGAAAGGAGAGAATTAGTGAGAGAAACAAAACTCTGTCCACAGGACAACGATAATTTAAATGTAAGCTTTAGGGAAGATGAACAAAGCCATTCTCCATTACAGGATGGCTACAAAGCGTGGAGGAGACATGAATATATATCAGACAGCAACTTTTAAAGCAAATAATTGAAAGACTATTGTTTATTAAAAC
>NW_015150854.1:705906-709032 GCF_000732505.1 Cyprinodon variegatus
TTTTTTTTTTTTTTTTTTTTACATTACATTGGTTTTTACATTTATTTTATGTTATTCACTCATGTTCTAATCCCCCATATGAGTATTGTGTCATTAGGAGCTGTTCTGAAGATATTCCGTTAGGTTATATCCAAGTAGTGTCTTCCTATGGGCAACAACTTGAAGGCACAAACTAAACTGTTCATAATTTATTTATGGTACGCCAGCATTCATAACATGTAGGCGAATCACTTTCCCCCAGACATCCGCAGTTATATTTCTTATATTTATATCTTTTAAAAATAAAGTGGCGCGTGTATGATGTCATCTGTGCGCCGGACTGGAGTTGTGACAGGCAGCCCGGGCCACAGACGGCTACGCTCTACCCCTTCTGTTCATTCGGGGATTTAATCTGAATCGTTCAATTCCATTTCTAGAGCGAGATCATCTGTGGTAGTAGCACTAGACATCTTCCAGGCATGTGAGTAAAACTAGCAGCGGTTCAGCTGACAGGAAGAATGAATGGTAGCTGGCCCGCGTGGGTGACGTCATACAAACTCCGCTTTGTTTTTCAAAAATATAAATATAAAAAATATAACAACGGATGTCTGGGGGACAGTGATTCGCCTACATGTCATGAATGCTGGCGTCAAGGATGTAACTTGGTAATGAAAGTTTGTGGGGAAACTATAAGGCAGAGGTCACAGATTAGTAGATCGCGATCCGGATCCAGATCCACCTGCTGGCTAATCCGGACCCAACCTGATTTAAAACATTTATAGATTATCGCATGTTGTCTGAGAACAGTGTCTAAACTTCACTTGCTCTGCTTCTTCTGTTGCCCTGAAATCTCACATCCTCCATCTCCGCTCCAGACCTCCTGCGCAAAGCAAAGCCTACAGCAGGGGTCACCAACCTTTTTAAGGAGCAGAGCCTGAACATTTGGAGGATATTTGGCTCAACCTGCTGCTGTGAATCAGGATTCTCCACCATGAACAGAATCAACAATAAATATGGATCCAGGCTCAAAATGAGCTCCTTGTGCTTTAGAATGGCTTAGTCTCCATTCAAACCAGGTTTAAAGCCTTGCAGGGCAGCAGAAAGCCCACTGCCAACATTAAGATAGAAAAGAAAAGAAAAATAATAAATTGTCAGTTCAGGTGTTTTATTAAATATGTGAGTCAGGAAATTGTCAATATACCAACCTATTGTGGTTCTCTACTTCAAAAAACACTTTAGATTTTAACATAGAAAAACTTTCCTATTTTTTTCTTTTTTTTTATTAAAAAATTAAATGTATAATATGAATGCATAAAAACCTCATTTTATTTCAGTGTTAAATTCTGTTTATAGTAACAGATCATTAAAATGTCTCCAGACCTTTACTGGTTGATGATTTTCTTTATTGGATCCCCACTGGTTTTTAATTGGTTACCTCTGATATAAGGGTTGAAGATGATGAACCTGCAGTTACAGGATTTAAAGGCTTTCGTTAGGTTTTTGTATTTAGCTAAATAAGCCCAAACACAAATTTGAAAGCCGTACATTATTTAGTGCTTTCATATTGCTGAGAATGCAACAGTAACAAAATATTATAATCCACAGATAGACTGGTTCCTTTAAGTGGCTCTTTTGTAATGGCTCAGAAACATCAGCAACATTAATAACACTGAGGGACGGGAGGACATCATTTGTTAGGGGGATGCAAATGATCAAAAACCTTGACCTTCTCCTATTAGGGGTTAAAGGATGGATCTCCAACTATTGCTGCTCTTCATACTCTCACTTATCTTTCTAAACCAACATGGCTTCTCCAGCCTTAGAGCTGTTTGCTGAATGTCTCTCTATGGTATGATAATTACATTTCCTGCAAAAGAGACTCACCTTCCATTGTTTGAAGGTTTCTGTTTGCTAAGGAAGTTCAGACTGAAATGAACAAATACTACCTGCATTTTATTCACAGTCTGACACACTTAGCACAGGACACCATTTATTTCAAAGTCAACAATTAGTGAAAGCTTGGTTTAAATGGTAAACAGATGTTTCTTGGAAAAGGAAAACTTTGTGGAAATTATTGAGGGTAGAATTTAACCCACGCCAGAGGAAAAAAAATGTTTTACCACATTAATGTTATAGTTTAATGGGTAAAAGCCTAAAATGAGCATAGAAAGGATGGAAGTGGGCGGGATGCCGCTTTCAGGCACTGTAGAGCCAGATTTCATTGTGATGAGTTAGAGAGAAGTAACTTTCATAGACTGCCCCAACGGAAATGTCCTCCTTGAACTTTTTCCCTGCTGCAACCAAAGCCTCTTGGAGAATCTTCTTGTTTTCCAGAGCGGTTTCGAGGGACGGGGTTCCATCGTACTTCCTGAGGAGAGAACGGTTAATTTTACATCTGTTTCACATCTTTTCATTTGATTAAATCATTTCGTCGTTTCCTTCTGGATCCACAGAAACCAAAACAATCAATGAGAGACCTCTCCTTACCTGACGTAGACAGTAGCCTCAGCTTTGTGCTCCAGAGTGACCGATGTATCAGTGACCTCAGGCTTAGAGCCAGGAGCAAGAAACCAGGACAGGGATGTAGAAGAGTCCTCACCATCCTCTATGGTTATGAGTGCTGGCCAGCCATCAATGATGTCATGACCTGGAAACCAGAAAAACTGTCAGGTGGTTTGATGTGTAGATGAAGTCGCAGTGGTGGAAATGCCGGTTTGACAACATCTGTTGGCAGCTTTGCGTTTTCTCCCTGTTGCTAATTTTCTCACCAACTAAACTTTTCTCTTCCTGTCCAGAACCATTCAGGGTATGTTAAATGATGGAGTCCTTTTAGATGGGAGTTCATGTGAGCATCGTTTCTGTCCAATCTCTCTCTTAAAAGTCATTTTTCTTAAATATGGTGCATTTGTTCTTGGATTGAGGAGGTAAAAGAGAAATCTTGCCAGTGGAATGAGACAATTTGCACATAAAATAAGAAAACACAATTGCATTGTCTTATTTCAAGTGCATATTATCTAATTATCTTATTTTAAGAGTAAAAATACTAATTCAATTGGCAAACTATATAATTTACCTACTCAAATTAAATCACTCAATTAAAGACAATTTTACTTATTTCTAGATCATTTTTCCAGTGTCTAGAATCTA
>NW_015150854.1:709042-710068 GCF_000732505.1 Cyprinodon variegatus
TAGATTCTAGACACTGGAAAAATGATCTAGAAATAAGTAAAATTGTCTTTAATTGAGTGATTTAATTTGAGTAGGTAAATTATATAGTTTGCCAATTGAATTAGTATTTTTACTCTTAAAATAAGATAATTAGATAAAATGCACTTGAAATAAGAAAAGGCGACTGTTTTCTCTTATTTTAAATGTAAATTTAGCAAAACCTGCACTAAGGTTAAATGAAGGCTGTATGGACCACAGGCATAACTATCTGAAGGATTGGTGTGGACATGTCCCCACCAATAATTTCAAAACATATACTTTGGCAATATGTAGGTCAAATTTCTAAATTTTATTTTGCTGCTTTCGAAGGAGGACATTCACTTATGTAGCTGAAAGGGAAAATATCCATCAATCAATCTACATTTTACTGGATGGATTGATGGATGAATGAAACTGAAATTGTGTGCATACTAAGGAGGCATGATATATTGCTGTTGGCATCGGAATTGGCTGTTATTCATCCTTTGTTTTTTTTCCTTTATTTTTTACTTCCTTTTAATTTTCGTTGTCTTATGGTTCTTTTATGTTCTCAACAATGGGAAAGCATTCAATAAATAGATGATTCTACTCATTTTTGGAAAGCGTTCGGTTCGAGTAATTTTAGGTCCATCAGCCACCACCCTAAGAGTGTCCCCACCAACTTTCATCACTAAGTTACACACTTAGTATGGACAGATCATATGGATAGATCATATTCAGATCATATTCAGAAAGCAGGACACTAACACAGCAAAGAGGTTCATCTCAAAGTAAATGATAATCTAGTATGAGGAATATTACGTACATACCACTAGTTCTGAAAACAGTGCATAAGCTTTCCTTTTCTGATGGTGGTTGATCACTATAACACATCCCACCCAAACAGCAGACATCATTTAGACGTTGTTTTTTAGGCTTCATCTAGTCAGTCGTTATAGTTCAATTCAATTCTGTTTATTTCTATAGCGCCAATTCACAAAACGTCATCTCAAGGCACTTTACAGTTCA
>NW_015150854.1:712743-714191 GCF_000732505.1 Cyprinodon variegatus
GCTGCCTCACATTCCAGAGATAAACCAGTCATAGTTAGTGGAGTTCCAATGATCTTATTTTTAATAAGATGAATCTTATTTATAAAGGATCCCATAAAATCATTACAGCTAAGAGCGGTTAGAATGGACGGTTCAACATAGTCTGGATTTATTCCAGAAATTGTTGTTAAACATTGGGTTGTGTTTGGTCCCTCTGATTTTATCCCACTTTAGTCCAATAATAGATGTTTTAAACTCAGTTTTCTACGTCTTTTCAACCATCTGAAAAATTTGCTTGTGGGACCAAAAAAAAAAAAACAAATTGGTTGAAAAGATGACAGGATTTACATCCAAACAACATCTAACATTCAGCAGAAAAGTGACATAATGTTCAATTCTTGGACCAAAGTGGGATAAAATCAGAGCGACCAATCACAGCCCAATATTTAACAATTTTTTCTGGACTAAATCCAGATTATGACGGACCGACCAGATGAAGCCTAAAAACCGTCTAAATGACGTTTGGTGTTAGGGTGGGATGTGTTATAGTGATCAACCACCATCAGACCCCAACTACAAAGGAAAGCTTATGTTTAGGTTTTCAGAACTAGTGGTATGCACACAATATTCCTCATACTAGTTTACTCTGAAGTTCTTTGAGCGGATGGCTGTTCTACTTCTATTGGTTTATTGTTGTGAATCCTTCCACAGGCTGCTTGACCAAATCCCCCTTAAAGCGAAGCATATTGTTTAAGCTCCTGATTTACCTGCTTTTTTCTGGGCATCACAGAAATCCCCCAGTGTCTTGGCTGCAGCCATTAGGGAGCCACTGTCTCTTTTGCTCAACTTAGTGGTGATCCAGTCAGTGCCAGCGTAGTGACGCACTTCGAAGTCCTGCTCACAGGAGATAAAAATCGTTAGCAGTTATCATGAAAAAGAAGCGTTAAAACAGCCTGCTGTCATTCATACCTTATTTTGCTCTTGGACGTCATACTTTGGACATGGATAATCACTGCAGGATGGAGCTTGACCCCTGCTGTACGACACCAGAACTAGAGTTATAAGTGAGAACAACAGCTTCTCCATCTTCTCTCCACAGACGCCTCAGACAGACTGTCTTTAGTGCTCTGGGACATGAAACTCATCATTTTTAAAAACCAGATCATCCTGTCAAACCACCCCTCCTGCATAGCTCTCCAGCCTACAGGACAAACAGGATGCTTTCTTTTCTTTTTACAGTTTTAGCTTTCAAATCACCTTCATCTAATTTAAAGTGAGAGTTACAGGGTAGAGACTGAAAAGATCTGTGAAAATAAATCGGTTTCTGTTCCTGGGGGCCCCATAAAACTCTGTTTACACGTTAATACAACTATACCTTATTTTTGCACATTATGTTTTTGATAAAAAAAATCCTTTTTGCTAAAATGCCATCAGAACGCTTATAATATTGTGACTCAGCCCCCCCCCCC
>NW_015150854.1:715341-716407 GCF_000732505.1 Cyprinodon variegatus
GGACAAGAAGAGAGGGACACAACCTAGAACAGATAATGGATGTCTATTCTATTAACATTTCTCTATCTGTATAATAGGTCTGTTTTATGTGTTGTTTTCTTAATTCAGAGGGGCCCCTGCCTGTCTTTACCTAGGGCCCCACATTTCCTAAATCCGCCCCTGCCTGCAGCCCAGTATTTATCAGCTTCTCTTGAAATTGGCATTGAGTATTTTTCTCTCTGAACACCGCTATGCACTACAGAAGGCAACCAGAAGGTTGTGAATAGTAGTAATCCAATGATTCCTCTTTGATGGATTAGCATTCAGAGAAAAGTTTGTAGAAAGAATGATCTGGCTCTGAGCCTCGATGTTCCTCTCTGATCCAGAGAGGAAGGCCAGTATTCAGGATCGCTTTAAGATTCTTTTAATGTGAAACTGGTTCTTCATCTGTTGCTTGTAAGGAAACTGAGTAGAAAAGTTTTCACCGCTCTTCCTGAGAATGACCCACTGTTCCTCAGATATTCCATCCAAGGCTCCTTCTCCTCATGTTCGACTCGGTTAACGCCCACTTTTAACCATAAAAGGTCCATCAGAGGGCCACATGAGTGTTATTGTGTAATTAAATGAACAAGATGATCTGGTTTTAGCAGCAAATTTGAAACTCTGGATGAAACCTCAGACTTTATAGATCCACATCTTGACTATAACTCAAGCAAATTTGGACTGAATAAGTTGAAGCATGTTCTAGTTAAGGTTTTAGTGGGCAGTTTGCTAGGCGGAAATGTGATTTTGGCACAATGCCAAAAGTGCAAAAATGCATTTTTCCTCTCAGAAAAGGGAATCTGGTCAGACAAATGTGCTGATTTACATTATTGGAGACTTTTTGCATAAGACAAAGCCTTTGCTCCTTAGATTTAGCCATTGTTTCATTGAAATTTACCAGTAATGTCACCAAACTGAATAGAAAATAAGAATAACAGAGCAAGCTTATGTAACGCACGCCGGTTACATCACTTGAAATTGTCGCATAATTATCTCTGACCCCTCCTTGAAAAGGTCTGAGCCTCTAGTTTCCAATGATACCGCC
>NW_015150854.1:718794-721111 GCF_000732505.1 Cyprinodon variegatus
GTATTTCTAATTTTTGCAATTGTCAAAGATTAAAAAAAAAGGAACGTTTTTATTATAACACCAAGATTTTATACTTTATCATTATCAGCAACCTATGATGAGCATCATCACCATAATGGTGGAAATGAGTCCCATATATGTAGTAAAGAGAATTGGTCCTAGCACTGATCCCTGTGGAACTCCACAGGTAACCCTGGAGAATGAGGAAGATTTATTATCATTAACGTGAACAAACTGAAATCTGTCAGATAAATTAAACCAGCATCACTGAGCTCTGATCCACACGGTTTCATTGGTCTGATGTCATCTGTTCTTCTGAAATCTGATTGGTTAAAGCAGAAATCCATCAGAATGAATAGAAATTAAGGCTTAGAACATCCATCCATGTGGAGCTTCTGAAATAGAGGAATGGACCTGAGAGGGCGGTCCTTCTAGACCTGCTTCCTTTGCAGGACAGCTGATAGGTGGTCCAATAGCTGACCCAGAGTTCTCACATAGAAACAGAGGAGATCAAGGCGCTGAGGGTGTCAGTCCGGTCAGAACTGTTAGGAATCAGTCAGCAGACGGGGACTACAGGCCTCTGATCAGGTTCCTGCAGAGTTCCTCTCTTCTCTGAGCAGAGCAGAGCTGCGGTGAGTGGGCGGAGCCAGGGTGTCCACAGCAGACAGGATGGAGGAGAGCCAGAGGTCTGAGTGAGTCTGCAGAGCTCCAGACTGCCTCTCAATCATCAGCAGCGCATCTCTGAGAACTGCAGACAAACAAACAGGAAACGGTGAGACTCAGCAGGAAGCGGCGGTTCAAGATGTTGGACCTGGAGCACTGACAGGGAACGACGGCGGTGATGCTGCTCAGAAGATGCTGTCCAGCTTGTAGAACGCAGGAGGTCAGAGGCTGGTGGCTGCTCACATCCTTCTGGAAGCTCTGAAACACCAGGCAGCCAAATCAGGCTCAGACTCTTTGCTCACCGATCTGCTCACTCTGGGTCCGCTTAGAGAATAATAAATCTTTACCAATTATCATTTTTATCGTTTTTTCCATCTACTATTTTTAGAGATACAGGCTGTAGGCATCCGATACGAGCTCTACCAGCTTATTATTCTCCTCAAAGATTCATTCATCATAAAAAGGAAACTCTTCTTGTTTTTTATAGGATTGATGGACCCATTTAAATCTGAAGGAACATCTACCAGGAACATCTTCATTCCTGATCCATTAGAACCCAACAGAACCAACTAAAAGCTGTTGTTGTTTTCTGAGGACGTTTGTTACCTGATAGTGAGCCAGAGCGGACTTCAGGCTGTCCACGTCCCCAGCAGGAGCAGCCGCCCTCTCCATGCTCTCTGATAGGCCGTACAGCTGCTGGATGAGCAGCTCCAGCTGTGAGCAGAACACCTGGAACAGAGACAGCTGTGGACAACAGGACCGAGGCTGGACAAGCTCAGCTTAGATGGTTCCTACCTGGATGAGCTTCATTAGAGAGTCCTTCTGCTCCTGGCTGCAGAGACCCAGCTGCTGCTTCCCCAAACACTCCCTGAGACCGGTTGGACCCGGCCCGGCACCGAACCTGATGGCACCGCCCGCTGCTGAGAAGGAAACAAGGAGACCTGTGGGATGAAGTCAAGGATGCCTGGCTTTAGATATCAGAGAATAAATACCTGTCTGAGCAGAAGTCTCAAATCCTTCTCCTCCATTCTGCTGGTCCTTCAGAACCTCTGGATTCTGTTCTACAGCGACCCGGTTCTGAGGAGAGGTGATTGAGGAGGAGATGTCCTCTAGAGACCCATAGCTGGCTGGGAGAGGGGGACTGAGATGGGCCGTCAGCTCCCTCGTCTGCAAGGATGGAAGGGAAGTAAGTAAGGGAGGGAGAATGGAAGGAAGGAAGGAAGTGAGTGAGTGAGTGAGTGAGTGAGGGAGGGACGGACGCAGGAAGGATTTTTTTTTCTTTTAACACTTTATTTACAAAATTTAAAACATATAAACAATTATTGATGTTAAAAAAAGTCAGTTAAAAATCCCCATTGATGTAAAAACAAGTGTCAGCTAAAAATCATTAAACGAGGAGGTTGTTAAATTGTATTTGTCCTTCATCTGACACAGCACATAAAATATTAAAACCCCACAGCAGAATAAAATCCTCCATGTTGTGTGTGGCTCTGTGGAAGTGAAACTCCAGCCTTATTCTGGCTTTAACCTTTTCCACAGAGACGCGGCATCACGGTGAGCTCCCTCCTGCAGTCTGTCTCTATGGGACAATACACGGCCATCTTTGCTTCACTGAATAAAACATTGACCTTTTGACCTCTGTCATTGCCAACAA
>NW_015150854.1:721222-729023 GCF_000732505.1 Cyprinodon variegatus
TTCACAATCAGTGGCTGACTAAATACTTTTTGGCCCTACTGTAAGTGTGAATTTATGGTGAATTTATTCCATATATCTGCAGATTTATCTGTTTGATCAGGATTTGAGCTCAAGTCACACATTCATTTGTTGTTCTAACACACAGCCAGCAGGACAGTCTGAAAGATATTTTATTAAATATCATATTTACCGCCCTGCTGGGTAATGAATAGATTAGAATACATCAGGAATCAGAACCAGGTTTGGTTCCAGTGTTCAGCGTCACACTGACCTGTCTAGACAGCTGCTGCAGCTCCTCCAGCTGCTCCGGCAGAGGCCAGAAGTCTTCATCTATGGCTGCAGATGACCAGCCGGACCGAGGCAGAACCAAGCTGGACTGAATCAAAGCGGAGGAGGGGGACAGGGGGGACACCGCATGATGCCGATAGCCAGGACCATCCCTGCTGCCCCCGCCTGCTGCAGTTCTGGCCTTACTGTGGTCTGATCTGACAGCTTCAGACAGGAAGGAGGGTGAACCAGCTGAGGTTCTGTGGAGGTTCTGTTGGTCCTCTGCCGGTGGAGAGCTCCAGCCTCCACTCCCTCCTCCCCCTCCTGTGTCAGAGAGATCCAAGCCTGAAAGGCTGCAGAACTGGTCCAATTCGATCCCAGAGTCCTGCATGTTGGCGTCTGTCCCCAGTGGGGAGTCAGCCTTCTGCTGGCTGCTGACATGTCCCGGTCTCAGAGGGTAGGTGTAGTCCAGCAGGGTCTCATACTCCTGGTTCGGGTTCCAGGTAGAGGAACTTCTGTCAGCAGAAGGAGGCGGAGCTTTGGGAACCGCACAGGCCCAGTAGTCCCTCTGATAGGAACTCTCCTGGTTCTTCGTACACTTCCCCTCCCTCAGCCTGAGGCGGGTCTGGCTCGCTCTGTGGTTCTGAGAGCGTGGAGTGGAGGTTGGATGAAGAAAAGTGGAGCTCAGCTGTGGCCTCAGAGGGATGTTCAGACCCTCCAGAACTGAGCCGTCATGGAAGGATAACGCTGAGTCAGGTTCTCCAGGGAACAGCTGGGTCTGAAGGTCTGAGCTGGGTTCTCCTATGGAGGCTGCAGGTAGAGACAGGTCAAGCCTCTCTGTAGGCGGGTTCTGTGACAGTGGGACCTGGAGCTTCATGCTGGTGGGTTCTCCTGAAGGTTCCTCCTGAACCAGTGGAAACAAAAGCAGTGACCATGAGTCTCGGTTCCTGAGATAATTCCACAACCTGAACCTCAGTCAAAACCAATCAGATAAACTGAAAAGTTGATAAACTCTTTAAATTTAAATAAAGACTATTTTAGTGTAACTCGTTAGATATATATACATATATCATATGATTGGAATTCATCATTCAAATTATTCAATAAAACAATATTTAACAAAATATTTAACATAAAAATGCATTTATGAGACATCAACAGTGATTTATTCTCCTAACCCAGTACTGTCGAGTCCTGACATGTTATTAACATCATTTACAAAGTCCAACAATAAAATATGGCCACGCCCACCTACCGTAGTTGATGTCATCATCCAAAGTTGTACCAACATCTTTTTTGGGGTGTTTTACGGCACTAGTGGCTCCTATTTTGGACAGTAGGCTGACAGGAAAGGGAGTATGAGAAAGAGGGAGAGACATGCGGCAAAGTACCACAGGTTGGATTCGAACCCGGGTCGGCCGCGTTGAGGACTAAAGGGCAGATTAAAGGGCAGATTTGATGTGTGCAACCGCACACATCAAATGTCACTTGGGTTTGGTTGCGAACCAGCTTTGCTGGTGTGCTTCTGCACCGTCGGTCTGGAATTTCTAGGGCCACACGGCAGTTTCCTGCTGAAGTGCAAGGGGGCGCCTATTCGAGAACCCGCAAGAACTTCGGGGGATGGTCATGACAACTTTGGCGCAACCGGCGCAAGTGTTTATCTTCCAAAACAACAATGGCGCATCTGCAAGATATCACGGTCACAGAGATGGATCTAGAGTAGCTAGACATCGAAGAGTACAGGTTCTGTTAATGGAGCTGGCAAAAAGACCGATTAACCTTTCGTCGTAGTTGTCCGTTGTAGTTCCCTGGTTTTTAAAAATGGCGCGTCCTGGCACCGAATCGAGAAGGACGACCACACAGACAGCCGGAAAGGCATACCAAGGACCAATCACAGCTGTGCCTCTGTGTGGGGGCGTGGTCATGCACAGAGACAGATTTGACGGTTGCAGAGGCTATGCATCAGAAGCATAAATTAGCCTTAAGGCCTCTGTACATGGGTCGTGCACGCCAACCACTTCACCACCAAAGCACGCCTATGCAATGACATCTTTAAGCATAAAGAGGCACCTTCCTCTTCACTGACAGAGCGGACATCGACATTAGGCTTAATTGTAATGGGGTAGCATCACGGATCTCTGTTCCCTGGATTGCTGATAGCCGGAAAAAAAGAAATCACCCGCCAACATCTTGGTACTCCCTACTCTCACAGAGTCATAATAATGCCAACCTGTGTATGTAGAGGAACATTAGTCTGGCTAACTTAGACAGAGTCAAAGACATTGACTGAGTTAGCCATCAACATTGTGTCTAAATTTAGAAAATAGAAAGCAGAGAAAATAGAAAGTAATTCATTGTCAAATGTTAATTAAGTAATTTTTGTTGAAATGGATGATGCCGTTTCTGTAGTGTTTGTTATATTATTAAAGATATTAAATCACTCGTTAGTGTGTGTGTGTGTGTGTGTGTGTGTGTGTGTGTGTGTGTGTGTGTGTGTGCATACATACTTGTATGTATATTATATGCAAATGATCAGATTCTTGTTGTAACTATGAGCGAAAAGCAGAATGTGAATTTGCTGTTGCTTGTTATTTTGCCAGTTGATGTGATTTTGTAGAGTTATTAAATTGGTTCATTAATTTAGCTCTATTGTAAATCTGTCAGATTTAAAGGCTAATGCACAGACAGAGCATTAAAATATATGGCATCATTCATGCACAATCTGCAAGTAGAAAAACACTACAGCATTAACAGACATGTACTGCTAATTCAGTCTTGATGTAAAATCTTGATATTGCATGTAATATATATAGTTACCATAACAATGTCATCAATACATTACATGTACATCATCAGTTAAGCACTTTATGTACATCTGTATTATTATGCGCCGTTAACACATTCATTTCGTTCTGATGGATTTGTATATGTTATATTGCATGATTTATAGACTTCATTGACGTCTTGACTATGCAATGTGTTGTGCCTATTTATCATAAATGACAGTAATCTACTGATGCTATTAAACAGCCAGTGTGTGTTAAAGTGATGAATTTATTTTAATTTTAAAAGTTTTAAGCCCCAATGAAAATGAGAAAATAATCGTTGTTAGATGCTGTAGCACACGGATTGTTTACATTGCGACTGGTCTAACTAGGGAGTACCAATATGGCGGCCGGTGGCTTCACTCCGATCTGAACTACCAACAGGCTATCAGGAATCCAGTGAATAAACAGAGATCAGTGGGTAGCATGGCTAACATTAGCTGCCCAGCTGGCTAATGTTAGGGTTGTTGGACTAGCTTGTGTATATTGTATACATATGTATAGGATATACATGTATACTGGACTACACCAGTGGGCATAACGCCCATTTGATGAGAGAAAGGTTATATTTAGGACAAATGACAGCCTCAAACCAGAAGAGATGCCGACAGCCAGTGTTAGCGCTAACAATAGCGGCGTTGCTAACAAGGTTTACAACATCAGATTGGATCCAATTCTTTCCTTGCTTGAGTTTGAGGACAACCTTATGTTCAGTACATATGGAGCAGCGAAGAAGCAGCCAGGTAATTGGTGACCCCTGCCCAAGAGCAGAGGTCCGGGATCAGCGGCCCGCGGGCCGGATACAGACCCAACCGGATTTAAAACATTTATAAATTACTGCATGTTGTCCGACGACAGTTCCTAACCCCAAAATCCCACATCCTCCGTCACCGTCTCCGCACCGCCAGGCGTATTATGTTAAGGAGCAAAACATGTGGAAATTAACACTTAATTTAATATGACATATTAAAAAAATACAAATCCCATCCAGCATAGTTTCTGTCCAAATATTTTTCTTTGTTGTGGATTTTTGTAACAGGGATAACTAGGATCATATAAAATTGTTTTTTATTAACTGTTTGTTCTCTGCTTCCAAACTCAGCATCTCTTCTTCCATTCCTCGATAAGTAGTTTCTTTTGAAGTTGTGAGAGGCGCTCTTGGGCATTTTGACGGGATTTGATGAAACCTTTAAGCTTCTTAGTATAAAATAAATATTTTGATCAAGACAAGAAATCTGCTTCCTGGTTTGTTGAAGTACCAATAGTTTGCATCCAATCATTTAAATAAATGGTCTTAGTTTCTGGGAATATATAAGCTCACAGATGAGCCTGGAATGGCTTAGTCTCCATTCAAACCCAGGTTTAAAGCCTTGCATGGCAGCATAAAGCCCACTGCCAACATTAAGACAGAAAAAAGAAAAAAGCAAACAGCCTGTTCAGGGATTTGATAAAATATGTGAACAGGAAATTGTCTATATACCAAACTAAACAATTGTTGTTCTCCACTTTAAAAAACACTTAATTTTAAGATGCAAAAATTTTCTCTTTTGTTTTCTTCTATTTTTTATTTAAAAATTCAATGTATGACATTGATGCATAAAAACCTTGTTTTATTTCAGTGTTAAATTCTGTTTAAAGTAACAGATAATTAAAAATGTCACAGGACTTTTACTGGTTGAGGATTTGCTTTATTTGGACCCAGCTGATTTTTAATTGCTGACCTCTGCTCCAGGGCATTGCTCTGGTTCTAGGCGCTAAGCTCGGTCCAGTTGTAACATTTTATTTGAGTCTTGTATTAAACAAAATGTGTTTCTTAAAGACTTGACTTATTTTGTAGGAATTAAAGGAACAGCACTAGACTGGTTTAAATCTTATCTGACCGATTTCAGTTTGTTCGCATTAATAATAAATCTTCCTCATGCTCCAGGGTTACCTGTGGAGTACCACAGGGATCAATGCTAGGACCAATTATCTTTACTATATACTGTATATGCTCCCTATCGGTAGAATTATTATACAGCATGGGATTCATTTCCACTGTTATGCTGATGATACTTAAACTTAATGATAAACTTAAACCTACTAAAACTATCCCATATCATAATGTCTCCCAGAAGACAAAAACTAGGACTAAACTTAATATGGCTGTCAGAAACAGCTCTACAGGTATACAATTACATATTTGCCTTTAAACAGCAACGTTTGAAGGCCTAAAGGTTTGAACTTTGCTTAACAGCTTTAAAACAGAAGCAGCACCAAATAAAATCTGTGCTGCTCAGATGGAGCTAAACTGATAGAGGAAAAGTTGGTTTAATTAAAAATAAAGGGGGGGAGAATGACCTTTAGTGACCTCTGGAGGTTTTAATCAAAACAAAAACTAGCGGGGGTGGGGGGTTGTGGAGGCACAAGGCAAACATCTTCTCCAACCTTCTCTGGACGACTCTTCTTCATGATGGACGCCCGATGCTCCTGGGTGAACAGCGGCTTCCTCTCCACATAGCGTCGGTCGGGCAGGTGGCGGGCCGTGGGTCCGATGCTCACGGTCCTGCCTCTGGCCTCAGGTCGTACTCTCTCAGCGCCCCCTGCTGGTGGAGCTGAGAATCTGCTGCTGAGCTTAAATGTTGAGGAATGCATCCTCCATTCCTGAAGTTCCTGTGGGCAGAACAATCAGAACATGGTTCATCCTGACTGAAGGTGGGTTTGAACTTAGGCTGAAACAATTAATCAGATTAACCTCTGAAAACCCACCGCTTGTTTAAAGCGTTTACAACTAATAACTCAGAATGCATGAAAATTCCACTGGTAAAATGTTTTCCAATATAGACACGTTAACATCGATGGAAAGCTAAGATTCTCCCCAATTCAACCACCAAGTTCATTTTATGAACGCAGAGAGTTCCATGGGCGTAGGTTTGCACAGGGACCATAGGGACATGTCCCTAACTAAATTTTGGACCGACCTACTTGTCCCTTCCAATAATTAGGTGAACAACATGTTTATAATTTACAATACAGCATTGTTGCAGCAGACTTCTGGAGGGAGATTGGATGGATATTGACATTAATCTAAAATGCTAAATGTTTATATGTTTTTTTTTTTTTTTACAATTTTGGTATAATTCCTGCTCTAAGTGGGTCACACTGTGAGCTAAAGACATGTTTTAGAGTCTCTATACTCCAGTTAACAATTAATCGATTACTAAATTTATTGAATATTATTTCAGTAATAGATTAATCTGATGAATTGTTTCAGCACTAAATAAAATACATGAAATGAGTTAAAAAGAGTAACTACAACCTAGATGTGGAACTTGTAGAGTGAAGTTAATGTTCTAAATGCTCAGTGTCAGTTCCTCTTCTAGTTCCAGTGCTCATGTAAATACAATAAAGTTATTTAGCATCCCTTGAATCTATTATTTTGCTTTGTTTGATGATACAAAGAGAAAATTTAAAAGATAAGAATGGGTTTTACCTCTGTTTACCTCTGAACATTTCTATATCTTTAAAAGAAAAAAACAGGATAAATCCACATCTAACAGACACATTTAGACTATTTTTGGCTCAATAGGCACAGATTATTTGTCTTATTTACTGGTAATTTCAAACACAAACCATTTTCAAAGTGGAAAAGTCCTAATTCCACATTCATTAGAGCCGGTGACACTTCAAACATTGCCAAACAGCATCTAGTGTGTGTAGTGCTTATAAAATTTGTATAAATGTAGCAAGAAATGCTGCTTTTCACTTTAAATGAAATTAACCCTGATTTTCACGTCAAGAATAAAAAAAACAAGCATGCGTATTGTTGCATATGAACAATGACATCAGACCAATGGTGTTCCTACCAAACCTGAAATCATTTTGGTATGAAAAATAGGTGAGAATTCCCCAAAATGAGGTGGATGTGTAAATCGATTATTGAAATAATCCTCAACTAATTTAGTTATCAATTAATCTTTACATGGAGTATAGATACTTTAAAATCTTAGTCTAATTCCTGTTGTTAGTGGTTTTTCTCTGTCAGCTAAGGGAATGTTTTAAACAAACATATAAACATTTTGCATTTAACATAAAATAATATTTTTCATCTGTCAATCTGCTCTATGCAGAACTCCTCAAGTGGGAAAGTTTTAGTTCCACCTGGTTTAATTTTGTAAAAACTCTCCTTTAAAGAATCTTTGGCTATCCAATTAATAATCGATGAATCAAAAAAAAGAATTGACAGTTTAATCGATTTGCAAAATAATGGTCGGGTGCAGCCCTGGTTCGGACCACACTGAACGGTCCGTTTTAGAGCAGGTCTTCCCATCAGAACCACTCCATGATTAGCCATCATGTGTCTGACAGCCCAAACAGAACCCTCCTAACACACATAGGCTGTAATCGGATTCATGGGCTGCATCCTGCGAAGGCTAGATCTGAAGGCCGATTACGTCATAGCGTGACGCTGAGATCTGGTCGGATTCCAAGTCTCCTCATTATGCGGCCTTAAAATGCCTCGTCCTTTTGGCCTGATTTGGAGGACGGGTCCAGTGTCTCCTATCTATACTTGGTTTTCCCAGATTCATTGCGAGACCAAGCAAGCCGGCTGCTCTGTGATCAGAGGAAAGAGGTTATTGGTCCTGAACAGTGGTGAATGTTGGAAGTTCAGTTTAATATAATCCAGTCTGTGAATAGTTCCGTCTGAAATGAATGAAAATAGTTGTTTT
>NW_015150854.1:729734-731323 GCF_000732505.1 Cyprinodon variegatus
ATTTAACTGACTAAGGTTTCTATCATTACATTTGATTTTATTTGTTCCTGCTCCCAGTAGTTGGAACATTTATTCCACTCTTTATTCTCATGAATGTCATCTCCTTGGAAGTCGCAGCCCATAAATTCAAACAGAGCCAAAGAGTCCTGAGGCGTTAGACAGCAGACTCCTAAAGCTCTCCCAGGCTCTGCTGGCGGACCAGCAGTAGATCCCGGGAAGGTCATGGTGAGGCAACTCCAGCTTTCGCACAGTGCAGACGGATGTTTCTGGTTGCCCCGGTGAGTCCTGGTGTGCATCTGTTTCTGTGGGGTCACCAGGCAGTGGGCCTGCTGGCCTGATAGGTATAGGGCCTGTAATGATATGCTGCTCCTCACCTGGCCGGTCTCATTAAAACTGCATGTTTCACTGCAGCAACCAGGAGGAGGAGGTTCGCCCTAAGGCTGAAACAATTAAACGGATTCATTGATTATTGAAATAATCAAGTAATTCAGTAATCGATGCATCGTTCAGTGGAGTATAGAGACTGCAAAACATGACTTTAGCTGACAGAGCGACCCACTGAGAGCAGGAATTATACCAAGATTGTAAAAAACGTATAAACATTTTGCATTGGTCTGTCAATATGCTCTATCCAGAACATTTTAGATCCATCTGCTTTTATTTCATGAAAGGTCTTCTTTAAAGGATCTTTTGCTATCCGATTATTAATTGATTAATCCAAAAAATAATCAACAGATTAATCGATTTGCAAAACAATGGTTAGCTGCAGCCCTGCTCTGCCCAGAGCCCCTGCTAGCAGCCGCAGGAAGCTCACACCCACATGGAGATCACAGCGTCCAGTCGGTGAGGACTCTGCAGCCGCAGATGAAGCCATCAGTGTTCTCCATCAGCAGGTCATCTCCTCTCATAGATACTTTAGCATAGGAACCTCCTGATGTTCATAGCTGCAGCTAGGAGCAACACCATTTCCCACAATCCTTTGCACAACATGCATAGACACAGCTCACTTCATGGAGTTCAACAACAATCCGTCATTTGTTCTCTGAGTGATTCACGCTGATGTTCTCGCCTTCAGAGATTTTTAGAGCAGAGAGCTTCAGACATTTAGAGAACGCCGGTCTTTGGAATTATTTTTCTGATGACTGTAGTCTAAATAGGACCATCCCTGTGCGTTTCCAACCCATAATGATGGCCAGAAGGCTGTTCGGGTCCAGAGCTCCTTTCCTACCCGGAATAGAGTTCTATGAAAGGAGGAGGAGGAGGAGGAGAAGGAGGAGGATTTGATGGGAGAGGCAGACCAACATGCAGAGCAGAGACCTACAGTAAATCTCTCCATGGATTTCCTCCATAAACATGTTGCTTCTGAACTCCCCAAACCAAGGAAGCACAAACACTGTACATGTAGAAAGTTCTGTGGGTCCTGAAGCCAGACTCTCAACAGAGTCAGGAAGTAGGAGCTGACCTTTTAACAGAACAATGATGCTGCAGGTCAATGATCTGTTGAACACTGCTGAGCCAGAGGCTGTGAGGAGTCCGTTTGGCCTCCTGCCCACTGGGAACTATTCAGCAGCGGCTGGCCCCTAGGGGGC
>NW_015150854.1:732888-734916 GCF_000732505.1 Cyprinodon variegatus
GAGGCAGACCAACATGCAGAGCAGAGACCTACATGTTTCTCCATAAACATGTTGCTTCTGAACTCCCCAAACCAAGGAAGCACAAATACTGTACATGTAGAAAGTTCTGTGGGTCCTGAAGCCAGACTCTCAACAGAGACAGGAAGTAGGAGCTGACCTTTTAACAGAACAATGAACACTGCTGAGCCAGAGGGTGTGAGGAGTCCGTTTGGCCTCCTGCCCACTGGGAACTATTCAGCAGCGGCTGGCCCCTAGGGGGCACTCAGGTGTTTTACTTAATAGCAAGTGGCTACATGTAATATGAATTATTACACAACACTTCTACCAATAGACTCTCATTCAACAGTGCATTTCCACTGACAGAACATTTTTCTTGGGCGATCATTCAAAGCACCCCTGAAGTGTAATGAAATAACCAATTGTATGTTTCTTGGAAAAATAAATAAATATTTGGCCAATCAGCATCGCCAAAATGAATGGCTTTGGGGCTCCTGCTACAGTGATATAGGTGATGTAGCTAGTAATCAGTCCTTTTTCAAATGTCAACATCTGACCCAGCGTGGATAAAGACAGATGGGACTAATTTAAAGCAGTTTGTAGAAAAGGCAAATAAGAATGAATTCACATGGAAAATAATAGAATATAGTGCACTTTTTCTAGGCGTTTGTTAATTTGCATAGATGCTCTTAAATGAACACATTCTCCGAAAATAAATAGTTTTTACATAATAAAAAAATATAAAGCTGACTAATAGCTTCTCCATTATTAAACTGGTACATTATTATTATTTTTTTTTGTAACGCCATATTGGACGATGCAAAATAGTGATTTACCTTCACAAAGTCTCAGAAGTCAAGATTTATGTACAAAAACTTAACCTGTACATGGAAAAATGTTTTGTTTTTATAAAGTATTTTTACTATGTTTTTTTGTTGTTGGCATAATAAACTAGTGTGACAACTTATATATCTGATTGGTTTTTGGTAGTGTGAAACTACTGAAAATCTGTCTTATATTCTGGGTTCTTCAAAGTAGCCACCGTTAGCTTTGATTACTGCTTCGCTCACTCTTGGCATTCTCTAGATAAGCTTCCAGAGTCACATGAAATGGTCTTCCAACACTCTTGAAGACGTTCCCACAGATGCTTAGCACTTGTTGGCCCTTTTCCCTTCACTCTGCGGTCCAGCTCACCCCAAACAATCTTGATTGGGTTCAGGTCCGGTGATTGCTGAGACCAGATCATCTGGAGCAGCACCCTGTCACTCTCCTTCGTGGTCAAATAGCCCTTACACAGCCTGGAGGTGTGTTTGGGGTCATTGAAAAATAAATGATGGTCCAACTACATGCAAACCGAGTGGAATAGCATGTCACTGCAAGATGCTGTGGTAGCCATGCTGGTTCAGTATGCCTTCAGTTATGAATTCAATAGGACAATCAGCTGTGTATCCACCTGACTTCACAACACACCGATGGTCCCAATCCCATTTATAAGGCAAGAAATCCCACTTATTACACCTGACAGGGGACACCTGTGAAGGGAAAACCATTTCAGGTGACCATCTCTGGAAGCCCATCAAGAGAATGCTTTGAAGAATTTAGAATATGAGACAGATTTTCCGTTGTTTTACACTTTTTTATTAAGTATATAATTCCACATGTGTTAATTAATAGTTCTGATGCCTTCAGTGCGAATCTATTATTTTCATAGTCACGAAAATAGAGAAAACAGTTTGAATGAGAAAGTGTGTCCAAACTTTTGGTCTGAAATGTATATACATACCCATGTAAACACCCTGTGCAATAACTCTGTGATATAATCCTATATATATATATATAAAGAAAAAAGCTGTCATATGTGGATGCACCATATATACTGTATATATCCCATGCACCTTTTTCTTATTTTGGAACCTTCTTCTCCGTTGACTATGGAGCTGATGTGTAAATTTCTCCACTGTGAGATCAATAAACTCAATTGGTTCTATTTTCTATTATTCTAAGCAGGCAGTCTGGTCCCAGTAAGGGAAC
>NW_015150854.1:738781-740113 GCF_000732505.1 Cyprinodon variegatus
ATTTTCTATTATTCTAAGCAGGCAGTCTGGTCCCAGTAAGGGAACTCAAGTTCTGAAAACAGACAAAGACACTTAAGACTCTGAGAAGAACCCAAACCATGGAGTTCTGCAGAACCAGAGGTTGAATATTTGGGCTGAGAAAGGACTTCATCCTCACTGGTCCCCAGCAGGAGGAACCAGCTGAACATCTCGAGAGTCCAACTGGTCCACTGGCTGGAACAAGGTGGTACTGGAGACAGACTGGGAGGACTGGTTAGTGGTGATCTTTACTCCATGGCACCAGAACCACCATCTAGGCAGAACATTGCTTCTTCCAGATGTTTCCCATCATGGATCAGATCAGTAGCATTCAATTTCCCCAGAACCTCTGACTGGTTCCGGGTCCTGTGGAGAACCCAGGCCCACAGGAAGTCCGGACTGATGCCCATATTTGGCGGACTGAACAGAAGAGCCAGCGGTTCCTCTGCTCCTCTGAAGGCGGTACCAGCACAGCACAAACACCGAAAACTGACCCGTTTATCGGTTCAAATAAGCCCGGAAACCCGAATATTCTGCGGCTTCATGTCCAGAACCAGAACCGGTGGTTTTACCTGCGGTGGTGTCCAGGAGCTGTCGCTGCTATCAGCCTCCTTGTTCCTCTGTCTGGACTACTTCCGCCACTCTGGGAGGGGGCGGGGCCTCTTCTTCTTCTTCTTTATTGGCGGTTGGCAACAAACATTTAGTAGCATTACTGTCGCTTACTGGTATGGAGTGTGGTTCGTGATGCACTATCTACTAATAAACATATATATAATTTCTAATGGTAAAAAAGGAAAAAAAAAGACTACATACGTTGTATTCTACCCATCTATATTATACACACATTCACCCCCTCTATAATCACATTCTATGAAATGATTTAGTTTTCTTTAAAAATCTAATAATTATTTGTATATGTTTACTCCCCAAATTCTTCCTCAAAATATATAATAAATTAATCTATTCCTTAATACATTATAACTCTCTCCTCAGGCCTCTTCCTATTATAATTATTATTATTATTATAGCAGTTGGCAAGCTGCCTGATGATGTGCATTACCGCCATCTACTGGAATGGAGTGTGGATCTGAATGGCTACTACCTACTTATACTGAATAAAACTAAATAAACAAAACCAAATTAAGGTTCAAATCCTCTTAATGTAAGAAAATAAAAAACAATTACATATGATTTATCTCTTGAGTTTTGTTTAAGGATTTCTATTAAATCAAAGTTTATTCTTTCCTTTTTATATTTTTGAACCATTTCCCTCCTTTTTCTTTCATAGTGTACCATAAAATGTTCGATTCACAA
>NW_015150854.1:741295-744743 GCF_000732505.1 Cyprinodon variegatus
TTTTCCTTCTCAACAATAGGAAAACATTAAATAGACATATGGCATTGCATTTATGTTTGCACTCATTTTTAGCAAAATATCAAAACCTAATGGAAGCCGTTGGGTCCTGTAGCCGGAGCAAAGATAAACACTTGGTTCAACTCAAACCCATCATTCATTGCTAATTTTGCTAATTTTTTCAAAGGACTGTGTCTTTTTAAAAATATTTCTCTAAGCTTCCAGGTAAACGGATGCTTTTCGACCGTTTCTTCTGGTTCATTAAATTTCATGAGTTGTTCTGCTTTCAAGGTGAGCTTGTTTCTGCCAGAAAACTGCCAACGGATTCTACCTACAGAATGCTGGTGAAGAATCTCAGTCATCCAGGTCATAGTCATTCCAAAAATAAAAAATAATGGAAAAAAAGATTTTGGAATTGAAAAAGCTTCCTGGACGGGAAGAGAAACGTCTTCAAACTAGGAAACAAAGTCCAGTGGATTGTTTTTAATTTTATTTTTTTGGAAACCCTACAGAATCTTCAGATAATTCAACTGTTATCTGCAGTTTTAGGTTTCAGATACTTCCTATAGATTTTTCATATATTCCAATTTTAGCTTTTTTCCACTTTTTTCAGTTTCTTTAGCTGCTTCTTCTTCAATCATTCACCAGAAAAATGCATTCTGACTCTGTCTCTCTGAAACAGTTTGTTTTAGCTATTACTAGCTATCCTCAAAGGAGGGGAGAGTTCTTCAGATGTAATAATCACACCTGAGGAACTCTCCCCTCCTTTGAGTTTGATGTGCACCTAAATATATTTAGAAACTACAAATTAAGGGTCCCATCAGCAGCATATGAGATATACATGAAATGCTTGGATTGTAAAATAGTTTTATTTAAGAGAAGTTGACAAAATTAATCTTCTGCAAAACCATCATTGTTTGTTCTTAGTAAACCAGACAGAACCCTAAGAAACAGACAGTGTGACTAGTCTATGTGACAGTAAACATAAGGTAACTCGGATGTAACAACCGTTTCCACGGTAACAGTGCAGAAAACAAAAACTTCAGATCAGCTGAGGATGCAAATGATCAGCGTCTTTCCTCATGTGGAAGTCCCGTTTTTTCTTTCTTCAGATCATCCAACAAATGAAAAAAAGGATTCCTCTGAGGCTCGTTTTTATCCTTTTCTCTTTTGAATGATGGCAGCGTAATATTGCTCAGAATATCAAACTTAATGACCACTCTTGATCAAATACTAGGAGATTTCTGACAGGAGACTCTGGACCTTTAAATGGTGAATAAATCACAACCCACACTTAGAAGAGAAGAAACTCAACAAGAAGATGAAGAACAAACTAAAACCTGATCATTTTCAACAACATCCAGCATAAATAGGCCCCTTCCTGCCTGACCCTCTTCTACCTGTTAGAATTTACAGAGAAAGACTGCCCTCTAGTGGTGAAACCAGAACAGGTGTGGGTTCGCTGGAGCAGGATGTTCTGTTTGGCGATCGGAGGGATAGAACTGAACCAAGGCTCCCAAACAAACGTTCAACATTCCTGAATGGTCTCTGTTCAGCTGTTCCGGGCTCCTATGGAGACACATGGTGGGTGGGTGGGGGTCAGGCGGTGGTTTGATGGGCTTCACAAACCATCACCCATGAAGCTCAGCATCTGACACCTTCCTGTATGCCGCACTGTGTCACATGACCCGCAGCTCTGACCCCTGCATGTACTGGGTTAATAAAGAGGAACCATTGCTCTAATTTGGAGCTGTCAGAATCAACCAGAACCGGACCAACATCCACCATCAGCAAGACAAACAGAAGCTAGTCTGACCCGTTGTTCGACAGCCCAGAAATTAACAGACTTCCAGCCGCGCACCAACAGAATACATGGTGGCTCTGCTCTCCACCTGCCGCTAACGCTGGGCCCAGTTCTCCTGGGCCCAGTTCTGCTCAGATTCTGTTCCTGTTGAATGGAGTTGTTCCTTTCTACTGTGTCTGCATGCTTCTGGGTTTCATGGACCACCTGTAGGTCAGGTGTTAGCACTGGATGCTAACTGCTATCACCTGTCATGTCTCCCATCCTGCAGGCCTGTGCTGGTCTGCAGCCTCGATGCCAGATCAGTCTGGACTTTAGAGGATTCTAACCACTTCCTTCCTGACAGGAAATTTAAAATAAAACCTGAAAACAGAATGACAGAAAATATTATCAAAACATATCTGTTGTTTTCCCGTGTTATTAAAAAAGATTAGGTCCTCCTCAAGGTATGGATAAACCATCATCATCATCGTCAGACAGCAACCGCCCTCCTTTTGCATGTTTGGCTGGTAATGGACTGACTCCTTACCATCACCCTAATCTCTAGCTGCTGCCTGTCAGAAGTGATCAGAATTCTGGTTGGACCAACGTTAAACTGAGGCATTGGAATGAAACGGAACTGAGGGGCTGAACCAGCTTCACTGATCTTCATCTGGAACGCTGTGGGCAGCTACAGAGAAGGAACAGACAACGTCCCTTCTTGGTTCCCATCCCCTGAAGTCTGGCAGTGCTGCTCTGAAGTACCGGGTCAGAGTGTCCACCCGGTGACATCACAGAGGGCTGGACCACCGACGGGTTTAAGAGTCATAGACCGGCGTCTTTCCAGGGAGGCGGACCTCCAAGCTGCTGGGATGAACTGCAGACGGTTCTGTGAGAAGACGAGGAGTTAATGGGTGGATCCACTCCTGACCCGCGGGCCGGCCCGTCCAAAAACATGAAGTCCATAAGGAGGACGGTGAAACTGAAAGGTCAAAGTGCACTGCTACGACAGGAGAAGGAGGTGGCTGCCATGTTATGATACAGTCGGGTCAGGTCTGTCCACGTGATGGCTTAAAAGGTTCTGACCCGTGGAAGAACAGCCGCCGGGGCGAGGAGGGCCTGCTGTCAGTTCTCAGCCAGAGACAGAGCCAGAGCTGCCTGCAGCGCCGCCTCCTCATCGATGCTGTAGTCCTGAAACAGAGGAGATGGAGCCATTAGCTTTAGATCCTAGCCTTATCTGCCAGCTTTATTTGCATTAACTGACAGCTTTAGTTTTAGCTGCTAGCCTTGGATGCTTCTTCAGAGCAGGTTTGTGCATTTTATTTTAAACCTTATTTTTTATTAGAAAGAATACAAACATTCCTTAACAACATCACAGGCTATGAATGATAGTGCACTAGGTTTGGAAAGAAACAACCCTTTGGGCCCTGAAAGCTTAGTAACAGGATATGACTGAAAATAATACACTGCAAAAAATGAAATCTAAATAACAAAACAAATATGTGAGAATTTTTGCCAATGGAACAAGACAATTTACTTTTAAAATGAGAAAAACAACTGAATTGTCTTATTTCAAGTGCATATCATCTAATTATCTTATTCTAGGATTAATAAACTAATTCCATTGGCAAATCATCTTATTTACCTGCTCAAATTAAGGGTAAATAGACT
>NW_015150854.1:745431-747408 GCF_000732505.1 Cyprinodon variegatus
GTATGTAGCAAGTGCTTTTGGTCTCTAGTGTACATGCGTTTAAAAGTTCAATCGAAAAGAAACCAAATTAGGGTTAATAGTATAGCAATTCGCAGAACTTTACCTATCTCGTTCTTTAACCCCTTCCTTTTTACACATTGATTTCCTTACACTGAATTTTTATCTGGTAAAAATTAAGCTGCAAAAAATTCCCCTGCAAAAAAAATAAAAATAAAAAAAAATAAATTGCCTGCAAAAAATTCACAGGGTTTATACAGGAGTGAGTAACTCTAATTTAATGCTTTTTACTGCCCTTTTAATGCTCTTAAAAATAACTTTAATGCCATCAACAAGTACCCATGACTCTTCACTAAGTTGCTAACTGGTTAGCAGAAACCAGAGAAACTGGTCACAACCAAAAAGCTTGTGAACCTTCCGCCACAATAATCCCACCCTCTTGATAATCAACCAATCACATTCAGGAGAATTTAGAAATGCAACGGTTGGAACAGCCGTTTCCCTACGACTTTAAATAATCACCTCGTACCTGAAGGTAAATGTAAAAACCTTGATATTCCTAATCGAACTCCTGTAGAGTTTGGAAACTTAAAATTTGTCCTTTTTGTAATTTGTTTTAGTTTGAGTTAACAACATAAATGAGGAGGCGGTTAGCGACGATGGGGCAGGGGGGGCGATGGTGCAGCAGAACGAAAAAAGAAGAACCGGGTTCTGGACGTACCACAAAGGTGTCGTAGGAGAACTTGTGTCTGTGGAGGAGATGCTGCAGGAAGTTGGAGCTCTTGTAGGTGGGGTCTCCCCACGGCATGGCGGAGCACACCGGGCACACCTGCAGGACAGAGGCAGGAAGCAGATCCGGTCAGGGAAGCATCAGCTGGAAGCGGGTGTGTTTCCCTCCAGAGAACCTCCTCACCACTTTGTTGGGGTCATTGCGGTGGTTCTCCATGCAGTGCTTCAGCAGCTCCTGCTGGTCCAGGTTCCTGGCTCCACAGAACGGACAGACGAACGTGGACCGGTTGGGAATGTTGCTTCAGAACAAAAGACAGGAAGAATGATGGAACGGCTGCTTTCAGGACTGTTAAAGAAGACGCAGAGGTCCGGGTCTGGATGGAGGAGGTACCTGGGGATGGGCTGAGAGGTGGGGACCACCGGGACGAACTTGGGACAGTTGGCGATCTGCTCCTGCACTTTGGAACAGGACGAGATGTGGGACCTCATCTTCCCCAGGGACACCTGAACAGAACCACATGTGAGAGAACCCTGATCAGAATCGGCGTGGGACCAGAACCACAGAGCAATACCAGGCGGGCGCTGCCGGACCTTTTTGCTGCAGCCCCTGCAGGGGGCTTTGAGGGAGGCCAGCTGCTTCTCCACGCTGGAGGACCGCTCCACCTTCTTGGGCTCAAAGGGAACCCGGCAGAGCGGGCAGAGCGGAGAGGACACCTGGAGACAGGGCTGCAGACATTCCCCGCAGAACCTGCAGACAGAACCAGAACCATCAGAACATCCACACCTCATAGAGGCTATACACTGCCGGCCAGGCAGGGTTCTGGAGGTCCTGTTACACCGGAACCAGGTGGACCTTTGTCCTCATGTCAGAACCATGTGGATTTTTGTTGTTCAGATTGGTTCTTTTGGATATTAAATATCATTTTAATATTTCTTTGTTTATTACAGAAAAACAAGCCGGTTCCTGATCAGAGCCGGTTTAGAGACGCCCTTTGTTGACTATAATCGCTATAATCTCACCCGCTGAATAGCTCAGCTTTTCAAATGTGTGTCCTATTCAGGTTTAGTTCTGGGACCCCACTATGGAGCTACAAAAAATAATAATAATAATAATAATAATAATAATAATAATAATAATAATAATAATAACTCAAAGTAAGAAAAAAAATTTACATTGAAACACATCTGGAACTGAAAAACAAAAAGATTTTAAATAAAAAATGTTCAAGTTTCAATCTATTTTCTCCTATC
>NW_015150854.1:749438-772852 GCF_000732505.1 Cyprinodon variegatus
ATCAATCAGAATCAGTTAGGACCAATTAGTTATGATCAATCAGAATCAGTTAGGATCAATCAGAATCAGTTAGGATCAATCAATCAGAAGCAGTTAGGATCAATCAATCAGAATCAGTTAAGATCAATCAGTTGTGATCAATCAGAATCAGTTAGGATCAATCAATCAGAATCAGTTAGGATCAATCAGTTAGGATCAATGAGAATCAGTTAGGACCAATCAGTTGTGATCCATCAGAATCAGTTAGGACCAATCAGTTAGGATCAATCAGAATCAGTTAGGATCAATCAATCAGAATCAGTTAGGATCAATCAGTTAGGATCAATCAGTTAGGATCAATCAAGCAGATCAAAGGAAAACCCAGGAAGCCGCAGGGTTGATGTTTTCAATCAACACTTCCAGCATCAGGAGCAGCCAGACTGACCAATGAGCAGAGCTTTCCTTGCAGTAGACTTCCTGTTTGCTTAGCAGTGATGGTTGAAGGCAGCAGAAGGTGAGTTTGATTAAAATGATGATGATGGAGTGTTTGTTTATTTAGGCCTGATGGTCCTATCTCCGCCCCTGGATCAGAGCTATTCTATTAGAACCTGCACTGGTTGAAATCACATGAATAAGCATGAACACCTGCCTCCCTCCCAGTAACAACAGGCTACTTTACGTGTGTCCGCAGCTGGCGATGCTGACGGGTTTGTGGTAAACCTCCAGGCAGATGGGGCAGGAGAACTGGCTCTCTACGCCCTCCGGAGGGGCCGCCAGGGGCCCGGGGCCGCTGTTGGACTGCTGCTGCTGCTGGCGGAGCTGGGTGCTCCCCGACACAAAGCTCCGAAACATCGCCATCATGGAGCCGAAGAGGAGCCCAGCTGTCGACAAAAGCGAGGAAGAGTTCAATCCGGAGAGCGACTAGAGCATAATCCGGACAGTTGAGGGGAGAGAATGTCCTAAGCTAGCGGCTGACTAAAGATGAAGGATAGAGATGCTTCCTGGCCTGAGAAGTCTGGCTGTTTCCCTCTGCTGGAGGAGACATGCTAGAGAGGTAAACATTGGAAGCGACTGAAGGCACGACGCTGCGATGCTTGACCTCAATTAAAACATCTGAGCTCCAAACGCGAGGATAACAGCAGAGGATGCATCCGGATGGCTTTGAGATCTGCGCTCAGGAGCGAGACGAACGGAGGCTCGCGAGGTTTCACCGGGCGCTCTGCGCGCATCGCATTCTGGGAAATGGGGTCCCGCCGACCCGCTGCTGACAACCTGGAACAGCTTTTCTCCCCATAGATCTACCCTATGGAACAACAGAGTAATAACAATTAATTGTAAATCTATCTTCAAAAAGGAATGGTTCATCAAAGACATTATCTGCCATTAATTCACTTGATTAAAAATGCTAGGTTATACAATAATTACCCACCAATATTGCCCAGCCTGTTGATTTTACAGTGCATTCTGTTTGATTAAAAAAATTCAATGATAATTCATTAACTTTTTTTTAAGCCAGAAAATGTCCTGATTATGATAGATTTACTTGGAAGGGATATATATCCTGTTAGTTCAGATAAAGTTGATAAAGCATTCTCAAAATTTGTTAATAGGCCTATTCTTGCTGCAAGGCAGCAGTGCTGGGTTCGATTCCCGGCCTGGGGTCTTTCTGCACGGAGTTTGCATGTTCTCCCTGAGCATGTGTGGGTTCTCTCCAGGTACTCCGGCTTCCTCCCACAGTCCAAAAACATGACTGTTAGGTTGATTGGCTTCTCTAAATTGTCCTTAGGTGTGAGTGTGTGCGTGAATGGTTGTTTGTCCTGTGTGTCTCTGTGTTGCCCTGCGATGGACTGGCGACCTGTCCAGGGTGTAGCCCACCTCTCGCCCATTGACTGCTGGAGATATGCATCCCTCGCGACCCGAGCAGAGGATAAGTGTGATGGAAAGTGGATGAATGGATGGACATACAACAAATCTACGTTTGTACTTCCAATTTGCACGGTGCTGGCAGAATCATGCTTTGGGAATGCTGGAAAAGCAGAGGTGATGCAGCAGCACTGAGAGACAGAATAGGTAAGGCACATAACGGTGTAAGAGGGCAACAATTTCACTGGGTGTCTCGCTGCATCCAGAAGGTGGCGGTAGTAAGCCTCGGACCGGTTGCTAACCGGAAATGAAAGCAGAAGAAGAATGAGGCGGAGAAGCTGTGAGTTGTGGTGATTATTAAACATCAAGACGGCACACCTGGACTCACCCGGTTCCTCCTGAGTTCTGCCCGTCCGGCTAGGCCGCCATCGCTCTACTGCGATGTGTCAGGTGGAGGAAGAGTACCACGAGCAGTTGGAGCGCGTGGACAGACTCAGGTAGAACCCACGCGCTGAAAAATCACGATACTATACTGATGGATGAATTGTGGGTGGCTGTTAAAGCTCGGGGTTTTCCGAGCGGTATTGGGTCTCTGTGCCGCAGCGGAACTTTCTTGTTTAAAGGTTCGGTGTTTTGGACGGTTTTAGCAGGTAGGAACGAAGCTGCTGGCGTTTAGTTCCCCCCAGGGAGGCCGGAAGGTTCTGGCAGTGACACAAATGGTTGCTGAGCTTTCAGAGCTGCAAACCTTATAAATACGAATTCAGGATTTTAGTGGGGTTAAATGTGGGGTTGATGTATTTTACAGAACTCAAAGCCATGTTCAGAAATGTTTTTTATCATTTAGTATTACTACTACTACTAATAATAATAATTGATAATTAAACTTTTTTGAGCTAACATTAGAAACATTTACCTCTGCATTTAACCCCTCCCCTTAGGGAGCAGTGTGGGGGTAAGAGTTTATGCTAGTGATGCTTAATGAGGCATCTTGAAGCTGCTGCGTTGATTCTGTCTCGCAGAACACTGACACCTGCTGGACATTTAAAGACACTACAGGCAGCTGATTGGACAGACTGAACTGAATTGATCTGATGACCTAAGACAATGATATCATTTGGGTTATATTGTAATATTCCATATTTATATTCAAATAAAAAAAAGTGATATTTTTATATGCAGCCAACAAACAATGTTAACATATAACATTAAAACGTTAAAATTAAGGGGAAAATGTGACTGAGGATACTTGTGGACTAGTATTTTAAATCATATGTTTAAAACAATAAGTACAGTAAAAACAGCAAATAAACTAAGAGTCAATTTGAAATTGACTTTAATTCAGATAAGTTGAGTGATAACTGAGAGGAAAAGGATGACACGGGAAAATTAAAGTAAAAACACGGCTGAAACGTTTCTGTTCCTTTTAGGCTGCTCCAAAATTCTTAAACATTTTAATGATAAACTTCAAAAGATGAGCTATTTTTTTAGCAGATGCATTATGTTGACAGATACATTTTTAAACAAAGTTTAGTGAGTCAGTCGGTTTGAAGCGACTCCTGTATCGGTCACATGACTTTCTGGAAACGACACATTCAGCGATAGTGTTTTGCTCTTTGGGCTCCACGCATGCAGCCATGTATTGCTGTTAATGGACCCATCACTAGTCTTTGCTCAAGGACCCAGAGTGGCAGTCTGTGGGAGTGGGGCTCAAACTCAGACCCTCAGGATATCAGGGGTAACCAGTTAAAAATCAGCGGGGTCCGAATAGACATTTTTAATTATAATCTGTTACTTTAAACAGAATTTAACACTGAATTAAAATTATGTTTTTATGCATCCATGTTATACATTGACTTTTTCAATAAAAAAAACAAGAAAAAAATAGAAAATGTTTCCATTTTAAAATCTAAAGTGTTTTTTTTGAAGTAGAGAAAAACAATCAGTTCAGTTCGGTATATAGACAATTTCCCGATTCACATATTTTATAAAACACCTGAACTGAGTTTTTTTTTTCTTCTTTTTTCTGTCTTAATGAGAGCAGTGGGCTTTATGCTGCCCTGCAAGGCTTTAAACCTGGTTTGAATGGAGACTAAGCCATTCTAAAGCACATATCAAGGAGCTCATTCTGAGCCTGGATCCATATTTATTGATTATTGATTCTGTTCATCCCAGCAACCCAGACTGACTGACAGCAGTCAGCTCATTGGTTAGTTTGGATCACATGTAGCCTGGAGCCGGACGCACTGGAGGGCTTTACCATATTAACAGGAGAAGCGGCGCAAGTCAAGTTAGACTGAGACTATTTAACTGAGACTATATAAATCTGTGTTAGGACCAACCACAGGCAGCAAACATTATATTGGCTGGAATTTAATTGATGAACATAAAGTAAAAAATAATATTAGAAGATATAAAAAGTATTATTCCTTCTAACTTATGGAAAGTTATCCCCCAGCTCTGACATGAATAGTCCACAGTACAATGCAAATATGCTGCACAGTGTTGAAGCGTCATTAGCAGTTGATATTCAGCTCATTTCATGGTTGGATCAAACGCTCCTTCTCTCTGTTCTCAGCCTTTCCCAGAAATGTATGAAATGCAAGGAGGAGCCAGCAGTGGTGGTGGTCAGAGCAGGAGATGCCTACTGCAGGTAAGGCAACCATGCTAACCAGCTAGCTTGGTGGAGAAGAGCCCCAGAGGACAGCAGCTGGTCACTATGAGCAAGAGCTCCTGGAAGATCTGCAGAAGGTCCTGATCCTGTTTCTGTCTCAGGAGCTGCTTCAGGGAGAGCTTCATTCATAAGTTCAGAGCCATGCTGGGGAAGACCAGAGTCATCTTCCCAGGAGAGAAGGTGAGGAGGACAGGTTTACCAACCTGGTCTATGCCCTGAAGCTCCTGCTTTTCACCAACATGGTTTTATTGAACCAATGAATAAATGTAACAGAAAATTAGTGAGATGCAGCAAACAGGCTTCAGGTAGAGGTCCGTCCGATCAGGTAGAGTTCTGATGAAGGTAGAGGTCCATCTTAAACGGATCTGCAGGTTCTGACCCGTTTGGTGTCATTAGGATTGAACCAAGGTGTTTTGTCGGTTCTGATGATAGCGCTCTAACCCTGAACGTCTCCTTCTTCTGCAGGTCCTGCTGGCCGTATCTGGAGGTCCCTCCTCCTGCTCCATGCTCCGTCAGGTCCAGGAGGTGATGCAGCATTTCCCTCTGATAGCAGTTGGTTCTTTCCAGTAGAACTCCCCACCTCCTCCCAGTTTGGCATCAACACAAACTCATTGATGAACTGGTTTATAACCTGGTTGTGAACTGGTTATAACATTCAGTTCCAGTTAGAGGTTCCTCCGCTGCTCATGGTGCAGCGCTTTCTTCTCCTCACCTCAGAGGATCCGGAGGTGATGGAAAGAGGAGGCCACAGGATGGAGGTGTGGACTTCCTGCTGTAGGACGTCCCAGTTGTCTCTCTGTCCTCATGGTTCTTCTCTGTCATCCCTCTGTCCTCCTCAGGGTGTGGGCCACAACGCCCATAAGAAGCTGAGGTTCCTGCCTGGGATCGTTCACATAGACGGTATCTATCAGCTGCTCCTCCTCCCTCCCTCCCTCCCTCCCTCCCTCCTCCTTAGTGATCCTCCTTCTCTCTCTCTCTCTGTATCTACAGAAGGGGGCGCTCTGGGTCAGTCTATAGAGATGAGACGGAAGAAGACCTCAGATCTCCAGCAGATGTTCAGATCTACTGGCTTCCCGTTCTACATTGTCCCTCTGGAGCAGGTCTGTGCTCAGCCCCGGTTCTCCTTGCTCGATCAGAACCTCGGTTGGGGTTCTGGTATCCTGTCTGACCGCTCTGCTCTGCCTGCTGTTGCTCCAGGTTCTGGACCTTCCTGGTTCCGTTCTGGTGGCTCCCTCGGCGCGGTCAGACCGACCGGATTCTGCCTACAAGGCGGCTGTGGACCTGTTCCTGCAGAGCGGCGGCGGTTCGGACCCAGCGGGCCCTCGACAGGAGAATGGTCAGGAGTCCCTGCTTGATGTCCATGAGTCTCGGACCCGTTTGCTGGAGCAACTGATGGACTCAGTTCAAACCCAGACGGCTAAACTGGACCTCCTGAACACACTCAGGTCAGACAGCAGTCCTCTGTTCTGCTGAGGTCCACTCAGGCTGAGCTGACTGACTGTTTCCTCCTCTAAGGCAGCACCTGCTGGTCCATACGGCGCGGAAACACAGCTACAGCAAACTGATGCTGGGAGACAGCTGCACCAGACTTGCTGTGAGACTGCTGACCAGCATCTCACTGGGCAGGGGGGCCCAGCTGGCTCAGGACACGGTGGGTACTGCCATGCTGATGGGTCGCAGGGCGGTCCGGTAGAACTCTGACCCTGTCGGTTCTGCAGGGTTTCTCTGACTGCAGGTACGGAGATGTGGTGGCGGTCCGGCCCATGAGGGAATACTCCGCCAAAGAAATCGCTTTCTACAACCACCTGTTCAAGGTTCCCACCGTGGCCGTCCCCAACCTGGAAACCAAGGTCCGATCATCCCACTTTACCATCAGAACCAAGGAAGACCCGTTTCCTGAGCTCCTATCTGTCCATCTGTTCCACAGACGTCCGATAAGTCCAGCATCCAGCGTCTGACGGAGAGCTTTGTCACCAAGCTGCAGACAGACTTCCCCTCCACCGTCAGCACCATCTACCGGTCAGTCAGAACCCGCTCAGCTTTAAAGTCGTAGGGAAACGGCCTTTCCAAACATTTCTCCCGAATTTCTCACCGAAAGTGAATGTGATTGGTCGTTAATCAAGGGGGCGGGGTTGTTGTAGCGGAAGGTTTGCAAGTAAGTTTGATTGTGGCCAGTTTCTCACAAGCATCGTTGCTAACCAGTTAGCAACTTGGTGCAAGTAGCTTCCCAATGGGAAATTCCATTGGGACCAAGTAGCACTAAATTTGTGACTAAGGCTCCGTTCACACCGCAGCCTCAAGTACCCAAAACCGATTTTTTTTATTTTTTTTTTGCCCATATGCGACCTCGATCTGATCTTTTCACGACAGTCTGAGAAACTCTGATCCGATTATTTCCAATGCGACCCAGGCCGCTTGGCTATGTGTTCCTGAATCCGATACGAATCTGATCCTTTCGAATGCGACCTGTGTCTGAACGGCCAGGTCGCATTCATCCACAACAACAAAGATGTTGTGGAAGAGGACACCAGGGCGGCAGAAGCTTGGTTTGGTGTAGAAGGCTTCCAGCCGTACATGTTTGAGCCCTTGCCTCGCAACGCTGCCAGTTCTGTTAGCTCTAAGCCTGCTGAAGACACAGACGTCCATCCCCATGAACACTGGGACGGAACTCAATGGGAAAGGAAAGGATTCTGATTTCAACTGTTGCGTATATTTGCTGCGACATAAGAATCAAGATGCTATGACCGAAAAAATTTGATGGACAGATGACCGTTGATATATGATTGGCCGAATTTAGGTGTTAAAGCTGACGTATAACTAACTGGCCTGCATAAAATAGCGAAAAAAAACACAGATTTTAAGAAAAAAACAAACCCTAAGTTTTGGGACCATATGGTCTGATAAAGAGTACATTTATATACATGTTTAATCCAGAATGATTTGATTTCCCTACGACTTTAAAGATCTGGTTCCTTGGACCCGTGAAGGCGGTGTTTCTCCAGTTCTGTCTCACTGCTGTCTAAAACTGATGATTGTGTGGAAACAGAACCGGGGAGAAGCTCCAGACGGCCTGCAGGTTCTCCTCTGCTGCTGAGGACTCGGACCGGTGCCTGCTCTGTCTGAGCAGCCTGGAACCTGGTGCTGGTGAGTCACAGCTTTTTCACCAATGCGGCCCAGAGTCCAGTTCCAGAGCGTGTTTTCCAGTGCTTGTTCCAGAGGTTCCAGAGCAGCGACCTCTGTCCTCGCCTGGCTCTGCTGAGTAGCTGCCTCCCTAGAGGAAACTGATGAAACGCCGTGTGGTGTTAATTCAATTTCAGTTAACTTTATTTATATAGCACCAATTCACATCATGTCATCTCAGGTCACTATAGATCCAGATCATCCAGTCAGATTGGTTTAATGTTTTTATTTAAGGAAAACAAGCTTATTGCATCAACTCATTACCAACAAATTAACTAATAGACTATTTTAAGAAAGATAACTGATGTTGAGTAAAGGAACACAGATCGGATTCGAACCCGGGTCAGCTGCGTCAAGGTCAAAGGCCTCTGTACATGGGTCATGCACACTAACCACTGCTCCACCTGCATGCCCATCAAATCAGCATATTGTAACAAAAATATTGTAGAAGACTGTACATTTGATATGCGCTAATTTCAGATTTGTCATCAATTGAATCTTCCTCGGTCAGAAGGAATATGTCAACTCCATCGGTGCAGCTTAGAAGGTTTATTGATGGAATATAGGCAGGTACATTGGAGGTAATGGTACAGATGATGATGAGGTGCTTATATTTGGTTTCTTAGGGCATATCTATGTGGATGTGTGGTTATCTGAAACAGAAGAAACTATATAGGTGTATACCTATAGCCATGCAGGCAAAACGGCTCCACATAGACGCATGAGGAAAATGGCCTGTAGTATCATAGAAATCCACTGGAGGGCGCCATAACACCACACATTCCCCCCCAAAAAAGAAAATTACTTTGTTTCCAAGTTTCGCTTCCCATCCAGGAAGCTTTTTCAATTCAAAATGTCAGAAATAGCTTAAAGTTTAAGGTTTCATAGAGTATCCCAACAAAGCCTTGTTTTTGTTTAGAAAATATTCAAATGGAAACGGATTAACTGGTCCACCCCTTTGGAATTGGGGTGGGTTGGCTTCTTTTGTTAGTGTGCAATGCTCCATACCTGTCCAAGTGTCTGAAGGGGGAGGGGGGGTCAGACCCAGACTGGTCTGTCAGGTTTCCAGATGAAGTGTGGAGAACCAGTGATGGTGTCTGAGCAGACATCTGAGCGTATCTCCTTCCTCCTGCTGCAGATGACTGAAGCGTGTTCTGTCCTGTCTTCCAGAGGAGGCCTCGGCGCTCCAGGCCACCCTGCTGTCGGAGCGCCTCTCTCAGACCAGAGGTCCTCTGAGCTCAGGTGCAGTGTCTCGCCAGCATGGCCTCCTGGTTCCTGCTGATTGTTCCTCTAACCGTGTCTTTTCCCACCACAGTCCCAGTGGAACCAGAACCAGCTGCAGTGGGACGGTGCTGCTCCTCTGGACCCTGTGGGGGGGCAGACTGTAATGCTGGCTGCTCTTCTTCTCCAACGTAAGCAATCGATTTATTTCCCCTGGGATTCATGATTAATATCTACCGTTTTTCATTTTGAGGTATTTAGACGATCTTTTTCAGAAACCGACCGATTTGTGTCTTAAAAAGATCAACGTCGGTAGAGAGTCCTTTTCTCAAGTGGAAGAGTTGAAGTATCTCAGGGTCTTGTTCACGAGTGAGTGACGGATGGAGCGTGTGGCTGATAGACGGATCGGTGTGGCGTCTGCAGTGATGCGGTCGCTGTATCAGACTGTTGTGAAGAGGGAGCTGAGTCGGGGGGCAAAGCTCTCGATTTACCAATCGATTACATTCCCACAGGGTTTCCGCCTGTCATTAAAAATCATTAAGTCATTAAATTATTATTTTTTTAAATGAAGGACTTAATTAGCATGATAATTAATTAAATGTGATTATCATGGCATTTTAAATGCTTTATAAAAAAAATGTTTCTAAAAACAATTTTGTGTTTGCACGGAACTGCTTCTGGTTGATCGTAAAGCCGTATGTTTGGAAAAGAAACTCAAGGCGGAGGAAAAGCTAGAGAATGGGGGGAAAAATGCTAACTTCAACAAAAGTGGCTGGAAAACGAGGAATTTGGGACATGGCTGCAGCCTGTCGACGGTAAAGATGAAGGATTTTTCCGTGTTTTACACATGCATCTATATATGTGAGTCATGGACATTTGTTGATGGCATTAAAAGTATTTCTAAGAGCATTAAAATAGAGTTACTCATTCCTGTATAAACCCTGTCCCACCCTCAACTGTGGTCATGAGATCTGGGGAATGAACGAAAGGAGGAGGTCGTGAATATAAGTAGCCGAAATAAATTTCCGTCGCAGGGTGGCTGGGCGCACCCTTCCAGATCGGATGTGGAGATGAGTTACCCGGGAGGAGCTCGGAGTAGAGTCGTTGCTCCTCCACGACTAAAGGAGCCAGCTGAGGTGGCTCGGGCATCTGTTCCGGATGCCTCCGGGTCGCCTCCCTTCAGGAGGTGTTCCAGGCATGTCCTATTGGGAGGAGGCCTTATGGAAGGCCCAGGACACGCTGGAGTGACTATGTCTCTGAGCTGGTCTGGTGTTGCCTCGGGATCCCCCCCAGAGCAGCTGGAGGAGGTGTGTGGGCTGGGAAAGGTTTGCGTTCACTGCGACACATGCAGACGGCCTGGTTTAAGTCAGAGTATAAATGAGCCTAAGGTCCGGGCATATCTTCTTTGACTGCTGCGTCAGCGACCCAGCCCTGGATAAAACGTAAGAAAATGGATGAATGGATCTTTTTTTCAGAGACCTTTATTTTTCTAACAAAATAAAAAACGAAATCCTCGTTTCTGCATCCTTCCTGAGGAACCAAATCCTCCAGACATAAAGGGTTAGGTTTCCTCTGGAGATGCACCGATCTGTTGTTTTTAGCTGATACTGCTAGCAGCGCTCAGATAACAACAATGCTTTGATGTGAGTGGTTCAAACTTTATTCATCACCTTCGTTCACTAATGACTTCAACGTGAAAAGGATCAGAAGGAGCGGCGGGTTCTGGGTCGGAGGATGGTCACTGGAGTTTAGGGGGGTTAAAGCGGACCCCATGCTACCCTCTTCTTGCATCATCTGGGCCCTTTGTCTTCCAGGGGCCCCCAGGTGGCCGGGATGAGGAGCCTGCTGTGCTACAGCTGCCAGCGGACTGTCAGAGACATGGTGAGTGGAAACCGCAGCCTGGACCTGTCTGTAAAGTTGGATTTTCTTATTTTTGGTCTGCGTTCTTCATCCCCTCCAGTCCTCCGTTCATCATCTTCCTCCTTACGTCCTGTCAGAGGCTCACAGAAGGCAGAAGCGGTGAGATGCTGAGGTTCCCAGTGAAGAGATGTTAACAGATTTGAATCCCAGTTGGTCTGACCTTTTATCTGCTGCAGGTCTGCGATGAAGGAGCAGATCAGCCAGTTCCTGCTGGACGGTGCTGAGGAACACGACTAGAGACGACGAAGATGGGATGATTGTTTTATCCTTCATTAATTTGATCAATAAAGTGGATGTTTCCAGAAAGCAGCCTCTGTGGAGCTTCAATGTTTCAGCGGAGAACGTAGCTCAGTGAAACGCCAGGATCAGAAAGAGCTCCATGGTTTTCCTCACAGGTTTGATTCTGATGTGAAGATGTGGATGAAGTCATGGAGGAGGAAGATTCTCATGGAAAACAGACCCATTGGATCTGCCTTTTTTTTGTACACCGAATAAAAAAAAAATTAAACAATGAAAATTCCTTACACTGAATTTTTATCTAGTGAAATTTCAGCTGCAAAAAAAAAATCCTCTGCAAAAATAGCTAGAAGCTGCTTGACTGCATTAAGTGTAGATTGCTTTAGCTTGAGTTCACCAAAAGGTCAACACATTTCGGATAGAATTCTTTGCAGGCAATGTTTTTTGCAGCTGATAAAAGTTCAGTGGTTAAAATTCAGTGCATAATAAAAAAAAAAAAAATGCAGATTCCAGTGAGACTTTTATTTTTTTCTTCATATATTTCTGACATTTTGAATTGAAAAATCTTCCTTGATGGGAAGTGAAACGCCTTAAAACTGGGAGGAAAAGTCCAGTGGTTTTTTTTTTTTTTTTTAACTTAAGGAACCAGCAGGAGGCCTGAGCTGATTTGGACTATACCACATCAGTGCTGTGGGAGAAAATGGGGTTTTTCTCAATTTTTCTTAGGTTTATGTATGTTTTGCCCCATGTGTTTCTGTTGACTGATCAGCCACTATTTAAGTTCCTCTTTGTTTCTATAGTTATTTTGAGTAGTTTTTGTTCCTTTGACCTCTTTTCTGGATTGTTTACTTGTTGCATTTTCTTTTTTTTGGCTTAAATAAAAGAACCCTGTGTTTTGAAAATCACTTGTGCGTGACTGTTCTTACTGCTTGCTCCTTCATAAGTCCAAACCAGTCAGACCATTAAAGAGCAGTCAGTGTCCTGGAGCTTATCCCAGTGGAGCATTGGTGGGTCGTCCTGGATCCCCCCTGCTCCGTTTTACTAACATAAAAGCTGTTTGCATCACATGATTCTAAATCGGACAGCTTTCCTTTTTATTAAGTGAACAATGTGGAATTTAAACATAGCCTTGGTTTCCCGCATTCTGCAACGCATTCCAAACATTTCGCTCTGAGCCATCTCTAAAAACAGCTCAGATACCGTCTGCTTCCTGCTGGGTTTAAAGTAGCTTCAGGTTTATTCAGTGGTTCCGTGTTTCTGGTTCCAGTAGAGAAGACATTCAGGTATTTCTGATCATTTAGGCATCATTGTTTTAAAAGCAGCTGACTCAGACTGATCACTTCCTGTATTAATGATCCAATGGTTGCATCAGCTTCCAGCTTTATTGGAGCCCAAACATTCAGGAATTAAAACGTCCAACTAACCAGATAAATGTTTAATTCTGCTTTAAGTCATCTTCCCTCCAGAGGGGATGGAGATTAATCTGCAGCGACTGGGATGCATGCTTCGTGACTCTCATTAACGCACTCAGCAATACTTGTCTACGTCATTTAATGTCTAACTCATGCCGCCACCATGTTTGACCTTTTATTGCTGAAATATTTCCGTTCCTCTAAAGGACAGAGACCGCACTCTCCTCTGCACTCCTGGTTCTGATTGGTCTGCGACCTTGAACCCGCCCCTCTATACGTACAAATTCACAGATTTACGATCAGTTAAAGCTGAAGTTATTGAATTGATAACCAGCTTGGTGGTCCGGATTGACATTTTGGTTAAACTGGGAGTAAAAAGCTCAATTTCTTCCTTTTTGACATCAGGACATCTTTAAAGAACATTTTCAGCCCCAAGACAAAAAAAAAATATTCAGAATCAGACAGATTAACTTTAATGAAAAGATTGTAGAAACTTTAGGTGAACAATAAATTCCACACAAACAAACAAGTATTTACAGGTGAATAGTTTACAGAGGCCGTTTCTACGGAGGCTCTAGATGCTGGCAGCAGTCGGCAGGGTGGATTTGTCCAGGTCATCGAAGTATGGATGCGTCATGGCCTCACGGGCAGAGATCCTCTTCGGCGGGTTGTAGGTCAGCATTTTCTGTGAGGAGGAGGAACGGACAGAGCAGAGTTAGAAGAGGACTCTGTAACCGCTTCAGGCCTTCATGAAGTTCTGCGTGGTGTCAAGAAATGTTTGTGAACAACCACAGGATGGAGTGTTTGAGCTTAACCCCGCCCCCATGTTCTTGCATTTCACCATAACTTGTCTGTTGCTAAGAAACCTGCCATCAAATCTCTGGTTTAACACCCCCTCTACTGACAGTGAGGTTTCTATAAATTTCTTCTGAAGGTTCACTGAGTCTAAGGCTGTTTCTCAATCTGTGTACTTGTGCGTTCTCATGTACTCATGAAACGTCATCAACCTCAGCCCTAGCACTGTTCCAATTCATAATAACAGCAGACAGAGAACTGGACAAAGTCCCCGGATGTTGTTCTTGCCCCTCCCTCTTTACCCAGCATGCATCAGAGCAGACTTGTCTGTTCTCCAGACTGGCAGCTGTCCCAGCATGCACTGCAGCAGCGTCCAGGTTAGCACTCACAGAGCACAAAGTATCAAGTTAAAAGTTTGCTTTTCTGTGGACGATCTATAGAAATACGTTTTAAGATCATTCTAGGTGAGAACATTATACTTTAAGCATCACTATATGGCCCATTAATTGATTTAATGCTTAATTTATAAAAAGTTCCGATGTTGAGAGGACCACTGCAACCAGCTTAGCTCCGAGGGTCACGGCAGCCAGGGCTAACGTTGGTCCGAATGAGCAGCCTTCTCTCTGCATAGCCGTTTGTGGCACATGTTTGCAAAATGTTCATTTGATTTGTGTTTATTAACTGAGTTAATCATTATTCCCCCGATAAATGAAAGAAGTCATAATTTATTATTATTTATCTATTAATAACAGAGGGTGAAGCTCCAGACTAGCTTTGAATTTGGTGATGTCATCAGGACGCTTCTGTTCCAACTGACCCAGATTTATTCTGGCCGTTTTTCAATTCACGAGAACGCGAGTACGGACTCACGTTCTCGTCAAGTCCTGTCTTGGCAAGAACGCGAGCACGCAGCATAGATATGGGTCAATTGGAACAGAAGCGTACTCGTGATGTCATCAGACGCTCGGCTCTTCTAGAGCTGCATTTCACCTCCTGTTATTAATAGTCTCTAGATAATAATAAATTATTACTTTTTTCATTTAGTGGGGGAATAATAATGAACACAGTCAGATAAACAAATCAAATGAAATTTTTGCCAAAAATAAAAAAATTGTCATGAGAGCCAGCAGTCCTTCACAAACAGCTATGCAGGGAGAGGGCTTCTGCAGACGGACTGCGGTTAGCCTCGGAGCTCCGCTGGTTGCCAAGGTCCTCTCAACTTCGGAAATTTTTTTTATTTTTTTATTCCGCATTAAACCGGTAAATGGACCATATAGTGACGCTTTAAAGTATAATATTCTCGCCTCAAATGATCTTAAAACGTACTTTTATTGAACAACAGCAACAGAAGGAGAACTTTTAACTTTCAATGGAGCGGTTCTAAGGCGGTTCTAAACCTCAGGGAAACCTGAAGGTTTGATCATCTGCTGTCAGTAATCTAAAGGTTCTGAGGTCAAAGATCTAATGAATGCGTATCAGACAGATAAGCTTCACGCTGAGGTCGATCATCAGACTCTTATTTTGACACCAAACCAGCAGCGGTCCTGCTTCTTACCGCCAACAGGTCCAGACCGTCAGTATCCAGGTTCTTCACCATGGACGGCAGGTTGCCGGGCTTCCATTTAGGGAAGGTGCTTTTGTAGTCCGGCAGGTTCTCCACGTCGGGCCACACGTCGTTGTTTGGAGTGCCCAGCGTTCTGCAAAAGAACCTCTGTCAGCAACAGAACCAGCTGCCTCTTGTTTGGCCTGCAGGGTCAGAACCTGCAACCGGACCCCCACCTGAAGATCCTGAAGAGCTGGTCGATCTCAGAGTCTCCGTGGAAGAGAGGCTTCTTGGTAGCCAGCTCGGCAAAGATGGTTCCGGTGCTCCAGACGTCCACAGGGGTAGAATATCTGGGGGAACCCAGCAGGACCTCAGGAGCCCGGTACCACAGAGTCACAACCTGAGAGCGCAAAGGTCAGGGTTAGAGTGGCACCAGAGAAGGTCCGGTCGGAGACGTCTGCTGCTCACCTCATGGGTGTACACCCTGACCGGAACGCCAAACGCCCGGGCCAAGCCGAAATCCGCCAGCTTGATCACGCCCTTATTGTCTATGAGGAGGTTCTGAGGCTTCAGGTCCCGGTGGAGGACCCGGCGACAGTGACAGAAGTAAATCCCCTCCAAGATCTGGTACAGGTAGCTCTGTCAGGGGGAGAGAGAGGCAGCCATCAGGACCCAGGTTCTCCTGAGCGCCCAATGGGCCGTCCGAAGCAGGGAGGTGTTCCCCGCATCATCAGGACAACGCCTGTGTTTTACCAGGAGCTGCGTTTCCATTACACATCAGTGCAAATTATAACCACCCAAATCAGTTCACTAAATGGAGACATTTGGAGAAAATATAATAAATCACATTGGACTAAAACTTTTTACTTCTACTCCTCAGATTGGTGAAGAGTACGAATGCATTGGAATGCCTGTTGGTATTTAAAAAAAAAAAAAAAAAAATTATAATTAGTTTAATCCAGATAATTCATTTATTTGTGGTTGGACTTGGTGCTGCCCCAACTTATTGTTCCCCACATACCAAAATAAATTGTTTTTCAAGATGATGCAAATGTTAAATTTGAAACTGTTATAATTAGTTATAAAACTGAGAAAAGGAAATCTATGAAGTTATCATCAAGAATTGTAGAAAAATGTTTAACAGGGTAATGCAGTAAAGCTTCTGTCTTTGACATTTTTTCCTGCATTACTTTTACTTTTAGTAGTTTTAAAATGGTACTTTTACACTTTGCTGGAGTAAACAGCTAAAGTTGATCCTCTTACCTCTACAAAAGTGTTTTTAAACAGAAGGATTTATACTTCTACTTAAGTATAGAGGATGATCTTTTATTTCTGGGTGGATCATCTAAAAAGGTGGTCCTTATAACTGTCAATCATTCTAGTGATATGTTTACGTGAGGCCGTCCTACATGCTCATCCTGTTAGCTATCATTTTCTGCGCATGCGCTCTTTCAGGCGTATATCTGTGGTGAGCTACGGTTTCAGGTCACATTTCTCACCGCGGTTCTTTCAAAATGACCGAGGCAGATATATCCCAGAATGCTTTGTGCGGAGAGCTCTCCTCGCAAAGCATTATGGGATTTGCTGTCACAGCGGCCCATAACAAAGATGGCGTAGGCGCCACCCGGTGGAGGAGGAGTTGCGTGACCAACGGAGCAAAAAGCAGTGATTATGTCTGAACGGTCAGTGAGCTGAGTTTACTATAAAATCCACCATATAGTCCCTGCTCTATGTAGTGATTGAGGAATTAAGGGGTTAGGGTGGACCTTCAGACATAGTAGGCTGGTATGATCTATGAGAACAGCAACTTTTAAACAGAGCATGTAGGGGAAAAAAAATGGGCTCATGCACGCTCTCACACACGCATTCAATAGGCGTTCCCTCTCTGGGAGGGTCTTCATAGGAAGGTCTTTTAAAGAAATTCTCAGAAATCCTCCACAATACCTCAAACCCTTTAGGGCACTCAGTGAAGTCCTTTGAAAATCCAAATTTCAAGCCAGTAGTGTTATTGGAATCCAGGACAAGACCTTATTACCTTTGTAACATTCAAAATATATGGATACTTGGATGGCACAAATTAATGTCCATGTAATAACAAGAAACGCCAACTTGCCCAAATATATTAAGAAAAATAACAATAGTGCTTCTATAAGAAATTCATGAAAAACACTCAGAGTAAAAGTTGTCCAACATAACCTTAGGCATTAACGCTGATACTGGCACCTGCATTTTTTAGTTTATAAACCTCAATATAATTGTTAATTAGGGTATTTAACTATTAGAAACTTTTCAGTTTGTTCTTTACCTTTTTTTCTTAACTTATCATTTTTCTTCCAACTTAATTTCCAGTAGTTATTTTTCAAGGGCCCATCTAATTGGTCAAATGCCAAAATATGATTTACAGCCATGTAGCAGCATCTTTGCTGAATGGCTGGATATAGATCTTGTGCTTCTAGACCTCACTGAAGGACTGGGGGACTCCATTTGTAAGGGGTATGCAAGTGATCAAAAACGCTAACTTTCCCTATAAAGGGTTAAGTAATAATATTGATACTTTTGACACCTCATGATGGCGCCCTCTACAGCTACGGCTGAAATATGGATCTGTTTCAAGTGTCTACATTCCACTGCCGCCATGTTCTGAGGTATGCTAACAAAGGTTTACTTATTTTTTTGTTGCTTTTTTAAGTTGTAGTTATTTAAACATCACAACAGTAAAACTTTGAATTCTGCAGAACATCAACATAGCTTTGACAGAAACTCAGCTGCTGTTTTAGTTTGCTTTGATTTGTTTTTAGGTTAAAATGATGAAAAATCAGTTTTATCAGTAGACAAAGAAATGAGCAGCACAGATCAGGGAGGGTCAGACTGGAAATGTTTGGGTCGCTACCTTGACCAGCATGGGGTCCATGTACTGGCCCGACGGGATGGAGTCCAGGTACTTCTTCAGGTCCATGGAGAGAAACTCAAAGATGAGGTAGAGACGAGACTCCTGCATCAGGACGTCCAGGAGCCTGGTACACACGGGGGACATCAGTGACATCATCAGTGACATCACAATAAGAGGCTGATAGATCAAAGACATTATCCAATGAGTTCTGCCTAAGAGCTTCATCAAGAAACCAGACCGACCCCGTATGAAGGGACATGAGCTTCTGGAGACTGATTGGTCTCACCCTGAAGGTACCAGAACCGCTGCTTAGAGATGGTCGGGTTAAGATGGGATACGGTGAGAAACGGAGCAGAGTGATGAACCATTAGAGCAACCAGGAGACCTTTGAGGTCCAGAGTCCCGGTGTTCTGTCAGACCAGCATACCCATGGTCAATACGCATGTGCAAAATGTGAAATTTGCCTTTATCTCTTTAATTTTGGAAGAAAAATAGACTAAACTACTTTAATGGGCGTGTATCCCTTTAGTCATGTACAAAAATATGATTTACGGTCAGATTGCAATAAGCTTGAAAAAACACAAAAAAAAGTAAGTATTTAAATCTTTTTTTTTGTACATGAGGTAGTTTAAAGTCTATTTTCCATACTAAACTAAAGGGATAAGCTAAAGGGATAAACGCAAATCTGATGTCGTGTGGATGCGTATTGACTATGGGTATGCTGGTCTGACGGGTACGCTCATCTATGTACTCGTTCCCATATACACTTACCAGTGGCAAGTCTGACAGTGGAAAAATTTTAATTTCTTGGAAAGTAAGCTTGTTTGAGCGATGCAAACAGCAACTTTTGAACAGCGTGCACGAGCAGAAATTAGTTTGTGCATGCTGTGACAAATTGGTTTAGTTTGTGTTCACCACTTGACCCTTATTCTTATTTCTGATTCATAATGCTTAAATTTAAACATTAGTGTGCCACTTTGCTTCCCTTACTATCCCCGGTTTGTTTGTGTTTGCATTATGTTTCAGTTTCCATCTATTTATATGTTTATGTTAAAGCTACTACTACAGGATTATTGGTTGAACTTGTGTATTTTGTTTCAAAGTATATTCATGGTATTAGTTTTCCTTTTCACTCACCATCGTTCGTCCCAGTATTTTCTGCTAAATTGGCCAGATGATGTCATTGATCCTTGCTGGGTTCTACCATTTAGAAGGTTTCCTTTGGAGTAATGCTTTGTTTGTTTTTCTTTAAAGTAATTTCTTGAGTTATCTGGTATCACATTGTTTATTTTGCAGACTCTTTCATTATGTAGATGAGTTTTTAGATTAATAATTTTATTCTGGTTTCTCTGTTTATACTGTTTTTTTTTTTCTACCTGTTTAATTGTGACTTGGTCCACTCAGCTGACTCAAACTAATTTTTTATTATTTCGTAAATATTTTGTTGTCATCGTTGGACGCTCCTTTTAAATCTTTGTTTACAGGAAAAGTTGTTCCAGTTACCATAGATCTCTCCATGTGCTCCTGCTGCTGACAGGTTGATCGCTCTTTTATCGACTAGCTTTCCCTTAGAGCAGCTAACTCATCACCTCAGCCAGAAATCAGACGGATCTGGGGATTAATTTAGTCTTTTCTACCGAATCTGTAAACGTTTTTCTCTTCTTATTCAGTGAGGCGACATGAACTGGAGGGAAGTTATATTATATTTTTTTATTTTCCTTTTTTTCCCGACAAGGGAGTTTTCAGTAGATGTTTTTCTCATTGTGTCTTTGTTAACTAATAAAAAAATAAATTTTTTAGTCATGACTACCAAATACGTGACTTTTTTCCCCCTCATATTCCCAAATATAATTATTCCATTGATTAATCAATAATTACTTTAGAGATTGATTTCCTGTCACGGATTCCCAGATGCTTGTATGTTTAACCCACTGAGATGTAGCGGTTTAGACTAAAGCCCCTTTGAGCAGGACGCCATGCAGACCTGAGACCAACGGGTCCTCAGTGACTGAGCAGCAGACCTGTTTGGAGCTCGGTACCATGGAAACCATGAAAACCAGTCCACCAGCAGAGGGCCTGTCCAGGCTGATTACCGAGCCCAAAAAGCAGCGTACCGTACTACGTTGGGATGTTTGAGCTCCTGGAGCAGAGACACCTCTCTGACAGCGGTGCTTGGAACCCCCTCCTCCTCGCTCTCCAGGCGGATCTTCTTCATGGCCACCACCTGCCCCGTAGCCTTGTGTCTGCCCTTATACACCACCCCATAGGTACCTGGAAAAACAAGGCCAGAGGCAGACGTCACACACACAGGCCTCCCATCGGATCGTTCAGCATTCACAGCAAACCGAGCCTCTGGGAGCAGCAGAGACCCACAGGCTCTCCGACCTCATGGGAGTAAAAGAGTTGGTTCATCTGCAGCAACTGATGCTTAACATTTCCATCACACCACTCTGTTTAAAACTGCAAAACAAGAAAAACACTATCCTGGGTTTTATAAAACGATTTTTGTTTCTTAAATGTATAGAGGATGATCTTTTATTATTGGTTGGATCATCTAAATAAGTGGTCCTCCTAACTGTCAATCATTCTGGTATAACGTGCTCATCACGTTAGCTATCTTTTTCTGCACATGCACTCTTTCAGGCATATATCTGTGGTGAGCTACGGTTTCAGACAGTCATTGAAGCTCACCTTTCTCACAGCGGTTCTTTGAAAATGGCCGAGGGTCGTAAGAGAAAAAGTGTCTACGAAGAGATGAAAAGAAAGGCCTCAGAAGAGGCAGATATATCCCAGAACGCTTTGTGCAGAGGGCTTTCCTCGCAAAGCATTATGGGATTTGCTGTCACAGCAGCTCGCTGTCGAAAGAGGCTGTTGCTACCTGACAGCGGCGACTAATAAAGATGCCGCAGGCACCACTCGGTGGAGGAGGATTTACGTGACCAACGGAGCAAAAAGTAGTGATCACCTGTCTGAACGGTCAGTAAACTGAGTTCACTATAAAGTTCACTATATAGTCCCCGCTCTATGTAGTTTTTGAGGAATTTAAAGGTTAGGGCGGACGTTTGGACACAGTAAGCTGGTATGAGCTATGAGAACAGAACTTTTAAACAGAGTGAGCATGAGGAGAAATGGGCTCATGCACGCTCTCACACGTTTTTTTTTTGTTTGTTTTTAAGCGGAGAGGGCGGGTCTTAAAAAAAAAAAAAAATCATCCACAATACCTTTAAGGACAGTTAGCCAATTGCCAGTGATGATCAATCAGGCATCTTGAAGCTAAACTGTATTAATGCTGCGTTGATACCGTCTCACAGAATACTGACATCTGCTGGACGTTTAAAGACACTACCGAATTAATTTGATGACCTAGAATAATGATATAATTTAAGTTATTGTAGGTTATATTTTATTATTTCACATCTATACTTAAATTTAAAATAAATTTGATATTTCTAGATACAGCCAATAAATAATGTAAACATTTATCATAACATGGAAATTTAGAAAATTTTAGAGACACTAGAGTGAACTGATTGGACAAACTGAACTGAATTGATCTGATGATCTAGTACAATGATATAATTTAGGTTATATTGTAATATTTCATATTTATAATTAAATAAAAGTGATATTTTTATGTGCAGCCAACAGACAATGTTAACATATATCATGACGTTAATATTTAGGGGGAAATGTGAACGAGGATGATTGTGGATTTTAAATCATAATTTTAAAACAATAAGTACAGTAAAAACAGTAAATAAACTAAGTGTCAGTTTGAAATTAACTTTAATTCAGATAAGTTGAGTGATAACTGAGAGGAAAAGGATGACGCAATGAGAACGGCTGAAACGTTCCTGTTCCTTTTAGGCTGCTCCAACATTTGTCATATTTTTAATGAGACAAGACATTTTTTTTTTTAGCAGATGCATCATGTTGACAGATATGCTTTTAAACCCAGTTTAGTGAGTCAGTCAGTTAGAAACAGCTCATGTATTGGTCACATGACTTTCTTGAATCAACACGCACACTGATACAGCGTTTCACTCTATGGGCTCCACGCCTGCACCCAAGCATTGGTGTTAATGGACCCATCACTACCTATTGCTGCTAATAGCAGCATAAGATCTGATCACAGATGTATTTATCTACTTAAGGGCCCCCATTAGGCTCCGTTTTTAACTAAAAAACCTCAATCAGTACAGTAGAAACAACATTATTAAATCACACAACAGAAATTCCTTATTGTAGATTTCTTACACATGAAAAACAATCTAAAAATAAGTAAAAAAATGTCTTGAATTAAGTGTATTTACCCTTAATTTGAGAAGGTAAATGAGAGTTTGCTAATGGAATGAGGATTTCTACTCTTAAAATTAGATAATATGCACTTGAAACAAAACAATGAAATTGTTTTTTCTTATTTCAAGTGTAAATTGTCTCATTCCATTGGCAAATGTCTTTTTTACATCCTCAATCCAAGAACAAATGCACCTATTTTAAGAGGAAAATGGCTTATCTACATTTTGATTTTTTTCCCCAGTGTACGATTTAATTAAAAAGAGACGTGATTTTTTTTATAATTCTCATATTCTGTGGCATCATACTCCACATGGAGATGGTGCGGTGTATAAATGTGTTTTTAATGCATTAGTTCTTGAGCAAAAGTCAGATTAAAAGCTCATCTTTTATCTGATCAGATTTTTGGTGCTTTGCTGAAGAAGCCAGTCAGAAGGAAGCATTTCTGTCAGATACAATCAGCTGAACAATTAATCTGAACTATGGGATTAGATAATAGATAGTTTGGAGGAAGGAAACCTGGTGGGAATAAAGACAGTCCCTGTCAGGAAGGTCCTCTGGTCCTACAGGACCTGGATCTCCTGCGGTTCCTCCAGTCAGTCAGACAGTCAGTCTGTCAGCTGCTGCTGCTTTAATCCACAGCAGTTCAACTCTGCCAAATTTTAACTTTTGATTGAAAGGAAAATAAGACAAACCTTCTCCGATCTTCTCTATTTTGACATAATCTTCCATCACGGCCTGAAAGAAAAGATGAAACGACTCACTTAACAAAAGACCAGACAGTTTTAAAACTTCAACTCCATCAGCACAGATATTTCAAATCCTCCGGACATGAGGCGTCTCAGATATGAGCCGGAGCAGCAGACTGATCTGATCAGAACATCTGGACACTGACCTGGACTCAGCCGTTAGCTTAGCCAATGCTAAGCCGGGACAAGCAGAGTCAAATCCTACTTTAATATCAGGGACTTTTAACCGTCTCAACAGCTTCAGGTCAAACCTCAGACTGACTAACGATGCCCTCAGCCATTCAAAGAGGTGGAAAACAAAGAGAAATACCTTGTTTTGATGATCTAGAGCAAAGTTATCTTCATTAACCGACTTTCTGTCGCTTCTGGAGGAGAGAGGCTGATTTTGAACAAACCGCAACACAGCAGAGGTTCAAAACGCTCCAATCAGCTGCCGCCATACATTTGAAAACAGCCAATCACAGAGGCGGACACTTCCCTTCTGCTTGAGCGGGAAACAACCCGCCGACGTAACAACGTTTTTCTAAAGAACTTTATTGACAACGAGAAAAGTGACAAGCAGCAAAAAAACACAACAAAAAACTCCCCGAATTAACTAATTAAACCAAGATTTAACTTAAAGATTAAGGTTTGAAATTATGAGGACGAATTTGACTAG
>NW_015150854.1:773783-775514 GCF_000732505.1 Cyprinodon variegatus
TCCTCTCAGAGGACCTGAAGATAGTGACTTTCAGCACTGTGATGCAGTCCTGCCCGTCCTCACCGCAGAGGTTTACCAGCTTCTACCAGGTGCTCAGCACTCAAAGCTTCTCAGAAGGGGAACACAGCTGGGAGGTGGAGCTGGAAGGTTCACCGTGGATCGTCGGTATGTGCTACAGTGCAAAGCTGGCACGCATCGGGGTGCCGTCCGCTCTGGAAAGCAGCCGATGCTCCTGGTGCCTGATGTGGTTTGACAACCTGCTGACTGCTTTTGAGCAGGGTCACCCTGTGCCGCTGAAGAAAACCAGTGTCTCGCAGACTTGAGGTCAAGCACAGCTTTAAAACCCACCGGCTGAGCTTCTACAACATTAGCTCCTCCTCTGGGAAGATGCATATCTACCCCTGAAAGGCCAATCTAACTGAAGTGGTGCACCTCGCCTACAGGATGATGTCTCACATCCCAAAGCAGAGTCACCATTTGGTCATAAATGGACATTTTGAAAATAAGCACAAAGGAGACATATCAACGCGACTGTATCCTTACTACCTTATTTCAGAAAAAGTTTAATATGATAAATCAGTTAGTACCTGTTTTAAGACTAATATGTAATATTATAGTACTAGTTTAGACTTAGACTCAACTTTATTCCTTGGATTTACTCCTTCAGGGAAATTCTGCTTCCAGTAGCTTATATAGAGTACAGAGAGTTAAAGCAAGAGCCATAAAGGATAGAAATATAACAGACAATATAAAAAGGGTGTATATAGTACCAAAAAAGTATTTAAAAAAAGTTGTAATGTCCTGGAATATGTTTCCCTTAGATATAAAATATCTGCACAGTAGAGAGCTAAGGGAAGACTGCACAGTAGTTGACTTTGGTTTATACACTTGTACTGCAGAGATGTACTGACCTTATAAATACGTTTTTTTTTCTTTGTTTTGGTTTCAAAAATCTTCTGAAACATAATTCTGGGGGTATTGGACTGCAAAAATGATCTAGAAATAAGTAAAAATTTCTTGAATTAAGTGTATTTACTCTTAATTTGAGCACCGGTAGGTGAAGTAGGTAGGTAGAGTAGGTAAGATGATTTGCCAATGGATTGAGTATTTATACTCTTAAAATGAGATGATGATTTAATATGCACTTGAAATAAAACAATACAATTGTTTTTTTCTCATTTGAAATGTAAATTGCCTTGTTCCATTGGCAAAGTGTCTCACTTACATCCTCAACTCAAGAAATAAGAAAATAAAAATAATGACTTATTTAGATTTCTATCTTTTGCAGTGTACACTTCATTCTGGTTGAAAACAACGTTTAAGCAATTTGATGAGATGTTTTTTTTTTTTTTGTCCCATGCAGAGAAACAACAGGATGTCAGGTATGTCATGTATGATATAATCAGTAGAGCTTTGACGGCTCAGTGTCGGCCTGATCACAGTCAAAGTTGCAGCTTTGGTATGCGCCCAAAGATGCTAACCTGGGATATTTTGGCCAAATGAATGTCCCTTGAGAAAAGGAACTGTCCTGCATAAAGGTAAAACAAAAACTCCCCTAAACTTGGGTGGAGGACAATGCCGGGCCAAGAGGTGTCTCTTATTTATTTTTCAAGGAGTTGGCCACCCTACCCTCTGCCATCAGATTTCTCAACGCCACAGCCAGGACCCTGGTACTTAGATTCTAATCGCCATACAACAACTGTTGTTTCTATAAAGAAGGGAGGAACTTTT
>NW_015150854.1:779217-780413 GCF_000732505.1 Cyprinodon variegatus
ATTCTCCAGTTTTATATTGTTAAAGCTCTTTACAGAATTGTATTGTTTTTTTTTTTTTAACTCTTCCCTATGTCTCATTGTTATACATTTTTCAAGGTCCTCATTTGTGTGACCATTTCAATAATGTTTCTGCTGCTGTAAATTTGCGCATTGTGGGACAATAAACGGATTTTCTATTCTATAAAAGGGGTAGAAAGATATAAGTAAATCTAAACAGTGTATGAATAAAAAATATATCTGCAAAATTTCTAATATTCAACAACAAAAAATACTTAGTTAAGCATATTGTGCAAAACAGCAATAAAACAATTAAAATCATATCAGATTTGTCCTTAAATTCCAGCCAAACCCATTTACACAGTAAAAGATAAAAACCTTTAGATAAATTAAACATTACCGCCACATATCTGACTCAATAACCATTAAAACAACTATTTTCAATCATCTCAGACGGAGCTATTCACTGACTTGTATTATGTTAAACTGAACTTTTCACCACTGTTCGGCGCCAAGTAACCTTTCCTCTGATCAGGGAGCAGCCGGCTTGCTTGGTCTGTAATGAATCCTGGGTAAACCAAGGATACCGAGGATACATTGGACCCGTCCTTCAAATCGTCTTTAACAGGATAAAATGTTAAAGACAGAAGCTTTCCTGCACTACACTATTAAAGGAAAATGTTTTCTACAATTCTGGATGATAGCTTTCTTAGACTTAATTTTATTAGTTTTATAACTACCGTAATTGTAACAGAGTCAAATTTAACTTTGCATCAAAACTATTGATTTAGGTATGTGGTGAACAACAAGTTGGGGCAGCACCGAGTCCAACTACAGAGAAATTAATTGCCTGGAAGAAACAAATATTTTTGATGTTTTTACTTTTTTTTTTTAAATACGAACAAGCCATAATGAAAATGAGTTTAAATAAAACAAAATTAATGAGTCTATTTTTAAAATCTAAAGAGTAGAGAGTAGAGATGATAGCTAAAAGATGTAAGGAGTAGAGTAAAAAGTTGCCTGAAAAAGAATTACTCTAGTTTCGTACATACATCAACTAGTGATGCAACCTGGACACATCATCAGTGATATTACCTGGTATCATAGAGTGTTTCGGGTCTTTCAAACATCATACACTCTCCTCCAGGCGACCCAGCCAGGGTTGATCAGACCCCAGCTCGTGTCCAGGTAGCGCTACC
>NW_015150855.1:0-3449 GCF_000732505.1 Cyprinodon variegatus
TCTTCAAACAGCTGAAGGAACCAGTCTGATGGATTTTGATCCACCGCTACACTGGCTCTGAACAGATCATCCTGCAGCTCAGTTTAGCTCATTTCTCTGAATCCTTCAGGTCAGCAGATACATCTATAAACAGTTTCCTCTGCTGTTTTGGCTTTAATAGGTTTAAAACATGAGTCCAGCAGCTGCACTCCAGCTCTGACGCTCTGTTAGTCGGGCATATCGATGCAGAGCTTTGGTGGAGGGACAAAGTACTTCCCAGGACTCTGTGTGATCACCACTCCGGTTTTCTTGTGGAACATGGGGGCGATCTTAGGTGGCGGCTCAGGGACAGGCAGATCCTCCACCGCCTCTGGGTCCTCGCTGCGTTGGAGGTCGTAGGACACGTTGCCGTACTCCCTGAGGAAGGGCAGCAGCTCCAACAGGAAGTGACAGAAGTCCTTACGGATACCAAACCACCCTGGTGGAAGAAAATACAAGAGAATTAAGTAACCCAATGATACAAACAGCTTACTAAAGAAAGATAAAACTATTTTAATTTCAAAGATCAACAAAAACCCATTCTGATGATTCTAACATTTAAAACAGCAGCAGATGATGGCCTCTAATACTCACAGTGGTTCCCTCCTTTCTGCCCAAAGGTGGTGGCCATGAGTGTGAGCAGGGAGAGCCACAGGGGGACAAACACACACACGTAGCTCAGACTGTTGTGGCCGTCCAGCTTGTGCACCAGAAGGATCTACGCAGATAAAGATCAAAAGCAAAATGTTAAGAGAGGCTTTGTTCTCTGCTCTCTTTACTATGATCCATATACGGCTTTCATATTCATACGACAATAAAGCATGAATTTATGAGCTCTATTCAGCAGCTCTTGTTGGGTGTTGTTGATCTTATCAGTATTGCCAGAGATTTAAATGTTATTTGTTGGATTTTTATCAATACACACTTATTGTCAGATTCAAACCCACCTTCAAACAACAGGACAAGTGTTCAGTAAATTTATTTTTTTAACAGGTAGGTGTATTAAATACTGCATCTGTTTATCAGGATTATTCACCAGTAAAGGTGTTTTTTTAACAGGTGTAATGGAAAAACAAAGCTACCGCTTGGCTGGTTTGTTATGAACAAAAATGTGTAATCGATTGAAACGTTTTTAAAATAACCCATAGCTCAACATTTAAGACAAGTTTAAATCCCTCTGAAAGATATTCAGCTTTTAAATTTAGAAATAATATATTACAGAGGAAACAGCTCCTAAAGGTATAGTGGAGGATGTTCTTTCAGGAGGATCATCTCAACAAGTGTTCCTCCTAATTGTCAATCATACTGGTGATATGTTTACATAAGGCCGTCCCTACTTAACTTTTCCGTTAGCAATCTTTTTCTGCGCATGTGCACTTTCAGTCGCATATGTGTGTTGGGCTACGGTTTCAGACAGACATTGAAGATTTTAATAGTAATACCTCTCGGGAGCGGTTGCAGAGGGGTGCATGTGCTTTTTTTTTCTAAGTGGACAGAAGGGTCTTTTCAAAAATTAACAAAAAAACTCCATAATACCTTTAACATTTGAAAAAGACATCAGGGTGTTTGACACCTCTTTTAGTAAAGCACATCTACTTGAAAAAATACTGAAATAAAATTAGAACCTCACCACACAGGCTGAATTTCAGTACAGGAAATAAATTTCAGCAATCAGAATCAGGTCACCAAGGTAGCCATGTTTACATGCACAAGATTTCCCTGATCTGATCTAAATCTTGGTTGATCATAATTCAAAATCTCTGTTTACATGGACACCAAATGAAATGACCTGATCATGAGGTGTGTACACATGTACCAAGCTTTTGATTCTTTTAATACATTTCAGCAGACACGGATCTGTCAAATTTTCTGGAAACACACTTTTTGGCGCTGCTTCAGTTGTGTAACATATGGAGCAGTGTAAATGTTCTGTTGAAAGATTCCTCACCTCAAAGGTGAGAAGAGGAACCACAATGGTCATCCAGCTGATTGCCATGGTGATGTGAGTGCGGCGTTGCTCTGCGATGATGTCTATGGAGCGGAGGAAGAGAACTGACCAGATGATGTAGTAGAGGACAACAAGGCACAGGAAGGACATCAGGATCCATAGCGGGACACACACCACCTGCAGGACACACATGATCAGCTTTTTATCAACATAACAAATGATGGATTATTAAAGTAGTAATATCCTGCCAATGGTTTTTTTCTAGATCCTGTCATGTCCAGACCAGAAAGGCTTTATTTAATGGTAGCTAATAAACAAACACAACGTTATGCATAACTGTCAAGCAACACCTGTTTCTTTTTTAGCCAAAGCACTGCATTTATTGTAAAACATGTACATTCCAACATCAACGGGAATGTACTGATGTTCTGTTTATCTTCAGCCAGTAACAGAAGCAGGTCAGAGTTGATGGTTAGATTGTAACAAAAGAAAAGCTGTTAGAGGCTGAAAAAGACATTAGACAAGAGCTGAAATTCACTTTTTAGAAAAATAACAAACCTAAACTATCAGCCAGAGCTACAATAGAGCTGTTTCAATCAAAGGATTTATTTTGTATTACGGTCCAGACCTGAATCTAACTAAGAATTTGTGGAAATACTTAAAACTGAGACCATCAATGACTATGGTCCCCATAAAGTATATGATTAGAGCAGCAAAAATAATTAAGAGTCTTCAGGAAAACTATGGTGATGATGCAACTTCTAACACGACTACATCCCATAGAGCCAAGATAACAAAGGAGACTTTAGAAGCAGCCTGTGAATGTTTTTAGCAGCTCAACCAGAGTCTGAACTTTAATCCAAACATTTATGGAAAGACCTAAACCCAGGTTGTTCACTGCTGCAGCCCATCCAGCATGACTGAGATTCAGAGGACAGAAAAACTGAAAGGAATACCGAACAGCATGTGCTGAGCTAACAGACTGAGTGTGAATACATATGCATGTAGAAAAAGTACAATTACAGAAATGTAAAAAAAAAAAAAAATCAGTTTACATTACATTATAACTATTTCCTTTTTTTTTTTAAATTCTAACAAAGTGGAAATAGTGAAGGCATCTTATGCTACATTCACATCTAACATTCTTTCAGCGGGAAAAAAGATTCTGCTGCTTATATTTTATGCTTGTACACATTAAGGTCCGACGTGCCTCAATAGCATCTTTGATGCTCCTGAAGCACGTCCAGTAAAGTGTGTCCAGATCTTCTGCTTCTCTTGTGTTAAATGGCAGAGAGCGGCTTTGCTAGTAAAAAGTAGTTTTAATATTTTTTAAGTGAGAAAGTCCACCTCAAAATACCATCTGTGCAGTCAGTTCATCAAGATTACGATCCTGCCTTCAAATATTATTTTGCCGTGGGACCAGCACGAAACCCCTGTACAGCGGCGGTGCACTGACACTGCAAATCCCCAGCAACAGCAGCTT
>NW_015150855.1:4423-5364 GCF_000732505.1 Cyprinodon variegatus
ATAAGGTTTGGTGACCATCGTATAACTACTAACGAAGCAAATTACAAAATATATTTAAAAAAAAGTAAACTGGAAAGTTACAATATAGAGGTAGATAACTTTTACTAGCAGCTGCTTTTGCTGCATCAATCGTGTGCGGTCTGAACTTAGCGTTAGGGTTTCTTTTGTGGCGCTGGGCATGTATGTGAGTGAGGTTCCTTACCAGCCACTGCCAGTTGATGATTCTGTCCAGCTTCAGGGCGATGAAGATAAACTGCAGGATATTTACAGAACAAAGGACCTCCAGCTGAGGAGAAAATAAAGCAAGATTAATCATTAGGTTACAGATTCATCTTAAAACACCACATCTAATCTGATCAAAAATAGCCAAACATGCTAATAACCAACTTTCAGTTAGTTTAGTTGATCATCAAGACCAAAAGGCAAATTGATGTTCCATAAATAAAAAATAAATCTATTCTTAGATCACATTTTGTTAGTATTAAATAAAAAGATCAATTAAACTAGTTTTGGATTAACAGGGGATAAGATCCAGGTTTTGTTGTCATCATTTTCATCAACAATGACGCTCGTTGACGCTCCCTTTTTTCACAATAACGAAAACTGACGAGCTAAACGTGGATCTTTGATGACTAAAACATGAATAGTCATAGGTTTGTTTTCACCAACGAGACGAGACTAAATGAAAATTAGCGAGTCATCGGTAAGAAATTTAAAATCAAATTACAGATTGCATCATTGTGCTAAGCAGTATCAGCCGTGCTGCTGCGTCCTGTTTGGTCACGCAGCTCGCCTGGCGTGAAGCGCTGCACATTCTATTCTCATATGTGGCTGATAATCCTCTGTCAAGTGTAAAAACCACTTTGTCTAACAAGATTTTATTTTATCAAGCTCACAAGAGGTGATTCTAAACATCCTTTAATTTCTACCGAAAGGAAACC
>NW_015150855.1:7126-10306 GCF_000732505.1 Cyprinodon variegatus
TAAATACGAGGTAAATGTTTCGTTGTATTGCGATTAAAACATCTTCTATGTTTCCTTTGAAAGCCCTAAAAAGAAAAGGCGACGGCATATTTGGACAAAGCAATGGCTGAGCAAACGTGGCTACTACGGTCTGCCAATTTTACAGAAAGAACTCCATTTCTCTAGCACTGCCGCCATGCTTCTATGTTTACATTTGAGAGGAAGAAGAAAAAGAAGAATCCTTGTTAGCGCATGCGCCCTGTTCAATTTGCCCAGGACGGTTGGGAGAAAATGAAACGTTTCATTTTCTCCCAGCCTTACGATTTCTGATCATGAGGTGGTCGTCAGAGGCTGATCACCCCTCGTTACCCCCTCTACACCACACAATGCACGATCAGGCTGAAAGTCGGCCCGAACTGGAAAATTCTTGCAAGACTGGAAAGTTGGCCCGAAAAGGGCAAAAAAATAATAATAATAATAATAAAAATAAATAAATAAACGACATGTTAGCCCAGCTCTAGGTTTGGATTGCCATGGCAATTGTGAAGGTTAATTCTGTATTTTTTTTTTTATATATCAAAACCCTGTTCATTTAAATCTACTTTGACCCCTGAGCAGCAGTAACAAAGGGGGAAATAAAAAAAATAAGTTAGAAAGAATGTTTTTCTACTTTTTTTTTTTTTATTAATGAAGATTTCATTGATCTGTGTGTAATGTATAATTCATAGTAGATCAGGAAGTGTTTGATTTGGGATGGAAACCTTATATGTCTAAAACCATTCTATTATTGTATGTTTTATTAGCTTGTCTCTCTGCTATATTAACCAATATGATGTGTTGAATTAGATCTGTTATTTCCACAACTTTTGTGAGACACTTTTTCATAAAGTAGGGCATTAGTTCATAGGAAAGTTTATTTGAATTCTATAAATCTAAATCTTCTGCCGAACAGCTATAGAAAACTGCGGCAGCATTCTGTACACAGCAATTTGTAGTATGAAGGCTAGAGCTGTCAGTCTGGTAAAGACTATTAAATACTGTAAAGGTTCACTTTTTTTGCAACATAAACCAGCCTAAAACTAGACTATAGAGACTTTTAAGTTTTAGTTTACTAAAAATACCACATATCGTAATGACTAAAATGCGACTAAAAGTAATGATAGTTTTCGTCCTTAAGACTAAATCTAAGATGGTTGTCAAATACATCGCTGGGTGCAAATACTCATTTTTGTGCTAAAGAAACAGACTAAACTTTCCAACCAAGCACATAAAACAGACATGATTTTCTTCCAGGCTGTGTGTGTGTGTTTGTGTGTGTGTGTCGTGTCTCCTGACCTCCAGGGAGCGGTCGTGTCTGAAACCCCAGACGCATGCTGCTACAGAAACGGGCGACACGAAGAAGAGAGGCATAAAGACGAGCAGCCAGAAGTATTTCCCCTTCTCCACGCGGTCGCAGACCAACACCTCAAACATCAGCAGAAGGACGTGGAGCCCCACCGCTATCAGCATGGCTTTGAACTCCACGCATGTCTCCCCTTCAGCCCTACAGGAGCACACACAAAATAAATCATTTCTATTAGAATAAATATGCAGATATTTATACCATCACTGAAGTCAAAGGGAAAAATTTTTTCCTAATACATGAAATATTACTTCAATATTAAATACTTCAAAAATCACGTAGAACAACTTTTTAATTTCGAGTATCTGCAGTAAACCACCTGTATAACTTGTAACTATTTAACTGAATACAGACTTTTACAGGAATGGATGTTTATCAGCTACTTTTTCTTTTACTGTAATCCCTATAAGAGAAAACATCGATATCCATGAGTGTATGTGAGCTTCTACCTGTACTGAGGGTTGTGTGCCCACACTCCAGTGCCCACTGAGGCCCCAATGATCACCAACAGTTTCCACAGCCATATTGGGGTGAACACGGCCCAGTAGCTCCACTGAATGACGCCATCCAGCCTCAAGGAGAGCAACACGGAGAACAGCAGCAGGCAGGAGTAGATCAGGAACTTACTGCAACAACGACCACAGAAACATGAATGAGTGGAATCAGAGGACTGTTAGAATATTTTTTATTTATGTATGTTGTTTTCACACACTAGTAATACCTAGCTGTTGGGTTTAAGGCTTATTTTTTCACCAAGCAGTTAAAGGTATAGTGGAGGATTTTCATCAACTTTTAGAAAAGACCTCTCAACTTATGAAAAAATGTAAAATGCACAACCCTGTACCTGCTCCTGTGGGGTTTATACAGGAAGGATGAACTCTAATATAATGCTGTTTTAATGCTCTTAGAAATAATTTTAATGCCATCCAATTTGCATTTTCCCATTCTCTAGCTTTTTCTGTGCCTCCAGCTTCTGTTCGGAACATATGGCTTTAGGATCAACCAGGAGCAGTTCCACGCAAACACGTGGAACCAGTTAAATCTGATATATTTGACAAAATTTTTCTTATTTTTTATAAAGCATTTTAAATGCCATGATAATCACATATAATGAATTTTAATGCCAAATAAGGCCTTAATTTAAAAAAAAATTATAATTTAATGACTTTTAATGACCCACAGAAACCCTGTCCTGAGAGGGAATGCCTATTAAACACATGCGAGAGCATGCAAGAGCCCATTTTTCCTCCTGCATGCTCTGTATAAAAGTTAATGCATGCTTCGCTCCTACAAGCTTAATTTCCTAAAAGAAGATTTGAGATTTATCCACTATGTCAGACTCAACACCGATAAGTAAAAATGGGGGAGAACACGTAGGATGATCCACCAGGAAAAAGAACATCCTCCACTATGCCGTTAAATTTCTTGTCAGTGTGCATCTGGATTGTCCCTGAGTCTGTCTAGTCTAGCCAGTCCTGTCTCCTCATGATGTGATGATGAAGCAATACAATGATGTAGCAGAGCGTGACTTTGCAGATGTATAATGATTAGGGATGGGACGATTTATGAAAACCGTCAGAATCGTTCGGTTCGACTGTCTCGGTTCGGTTCGCGTGTGTTTCGTTCGGTTCATGCGCTGCTCCTTTTTCTCATAGGGGAAGCGTTTACACTCCAGAGCAGAAGGTGGCGGTGCTGCGACCAAAGCCAACCACCAGTAGTAAACAAGAAGAAGAAGAAGCGGAGCAGCTTAGCCTGGTTATAGCAGGGGCCAAAAGTCAGTTGTTGTGGAGAATTGTGTC
>NW_015150855.1:12163-20700 GCF_000732505.1 Cyprinodon variegatus
TGTAGCAGCTGGACCCGCCGGTGGGTCCGTAGGGTTCAAGGGGTTAAAGCAAAGCCTACAGCCTCCGCTGTGGCTTCGTCTGCTCCCCTCTGAGTTCCTTGGAGATGTAAGAGAGCATGCGCCAGATGATTAAATTCAAAGCAGCAAAACATACGGAAATGATCCAGGGTTTTTGCGGATCATTTAAAATAATTACAATCCATTATTTTTGGGGGGATTTTTTCATTAATTTCATAAATTTTTGTGGGATTTCGGTGTAACAATTATCATGTATCGAATCGAACCGAAAACCGTGACCAGAAACCGTGAATCGAACCGAACCGTGGATTTTGTGAATTGTTCCACCCCTAATAATGATCTTCTTTTAACTGTTATTTTGGGCTCTCTTCCTGATGATGAAAAGCGCTACCCTTGCAAACTGAGCAATTTCTCTGGTCTGAGTAAGGCCGGGCATACACTGTACGATTTTTTGTAGCCTTTTCGGGACGATTCTCCAGTCATGCGAATTTTGGATTTGGCCGAGTTTCCGTCTCAACATTCGCCATGCATCATGTAGTATACAGGGGGTAAGGAGGGGCGATGAGCCTCTCACGACCACCTTCCAATCAGAAATCGTAAGGTCGGGAGAAAACCAAAAATAATTGAAATTCAGTCGGCCGTCGTTTTTCTTAATCAGTGTCCTGTCTGGCAATGTGGCAATAAGAATAATTGTTTCGATGCCAATAAAGGGCCCAACAGATTTTGATTTCACAATTGGAGAAGTACAGCTATCACCATAGTGTTCCGCTTGATTTACGAACACAAGTAGCTTTATTAAGATTATGCAGGGAGTTTTATAGATTATATGGACACTGCAATGTAAGTAAAACTGGAAAGGAAAAACAGGAAAAAGGAGATAAAAGGGATTTAATGATAAAACATCTTCAGTCTGCTGCCATCTCTCAGCGCTGAGTCAAACATATGATTTTTGGAGGTGCAGTGTGAGCAGATAAATCGCATCAGAACGTCGGGCCATACAATGTAAGAACAATCAATTGTGAGCTGTGAAAATTTAAACCCAGCGATTTCATCGAACAGTTTGAGCCGTGGCCGAGTACAAAGACTGAAAATATTAAGCAGTGTACGCCCGACCTAGGATTAAATTCTGATAAAACATGCCATCATGTTTTAGAATCATTTAATACATATAAATTTGAAATTGTTATTTAAAGTGTTTTGTTTCCAGTGATCGCTTCCAGGGAAATATCGGGCAGAGAAATCTTGAGGGTGGAAAAACAAAGCTCTCCTTTTACATATACAGTAGGTGTTTCCGCCCTGACTGGAAGTAGTATGGCTCATAGGAAGTCACTGATGGACCAACCCTACAGCCTGCATCCACATGCACAATCAGAGGTGAGGAGATTCCTTTTTACAAAAAGCATCTCAAGTTTTTTCTTAACACTTTGGCTGTGTTGTTGGTTCTGATGTGAGCTGAGCTTTTGTACCTTTAAAGACAGAAATATTCCTCGGTTTGGATTAGCAGGGGATAAGATCCAGGTTGTTTTTTTTTGCTAATGGGAAGGAAGCCAAATGCTCATTGTTAGCTAGATGACCCGTGTTTAGAAAAAAAACTGGTTTAAGAGATTTTTTAATTTCAAGCCTAACAGTTTTGGTAGGAAGAGAGGGACATTGTTTTATTCCCCGGCTGAATGCAGACATAAAAAAAAAAAAGCCTTCCTAAACAGAAAGAGACATACACCTGGCTTGGTACTAAGGACTATTTCCTTAGTACTATTTCAGAAAAAGGAATAAATAGTTCCCTTCCAGGGACAAATATAGTTTAGAGGCCTATTTCTCCATAGAAAAGATTCAAAGCAGCCACTTTTTTAAATAGATAACAGAGAAAAGGTGGCGGCAATTTCTGGTTTTGACGGTATCCAGATTTTACCCTTTAGGGTAAATAAAGTTAAGACTTAAAACAAGAGGAGGACTTGATAGTTCAGCTTTTTTAAAGGCAGTGGTAACCTAAATAATGCAAACATGTAAAGTGAAAGCCTCATTATCATAAAACTGGACTTTGTTTGGATTATAAAATTAAGTAAAACTTTATCAATATTCGACATGCTTTGTGAACATGTGGCAGGTTGAATTTTTAGGAATTACTATACTAACAAAAAAGGAAATTTCAAATCGAGAGCTAATTACTCCGAAGTGGCTATAAAACTTGAAAGGTGATGGAGGTCCATCCAGCTGCTCCCTTAAATAACTGGCTGGAATAGTTAATATTTAAACAAATATTGAATTAAAATAGCTCTTTATATTTATGATATTGCTCATATCAATACATTCGAATAAAACTCCTGAGTTCTATTCTCCTTCACCTTTATTGGATAGTGTGTTGAACAAGACAACCCTAAAAAATCCAACCTGAAACTGTCAGAGCCTTTTCTTCATTTAACCACTAAACATACTTATGTCAAACTAGACTTTGCTTAAAATTTTACTTTAGTGTGAGTGAAAATAGTTTTAAAGAACAGATGTGGTTTTCCTCCTATCTATGGGGAGTTTCCTCTCCACTGTCACAGTCAATATGAGGGATTGCTGGATACTCAATGGCACAATGCAAGCAACCTTCCCCTGCAGCTACATGCTCTTACAGGAGGAGGGAATCCTGTGAGTCAATGACTCAAAGCAATCTTTTAGGTTTTCTAAGATGGAAAACTTTCGGACAATTCTGAATTGTGAATTGGCACTAAATAAATCAACTAATTTTATACAGTAGTTGATTTTTAAATAAGTGTCTTTTTTCCATGTGAGATCTTAAATCAGGTCACATCTAAGCCATCTTAAACTGAGGATTTCCATTTATAACAACTAGAGCTTGAATCGGTGGTCTGTGGTCCCCCGGTGTGACAGATGCATCGACCACAGACCATGCACCCCCCCACCAACAAAAAACTGTGTCATAAGAACCCTTACATGGCGTGAGGTTCAAACCCTGAACCACTCTAGGAATCACCACATGCTGGGGCTTTATAGGACACCCAGAACCCACAGTAAAGATGATGATACCACAGGGTATTTCTCTGTCTCTCATGCAATATAAGTAGTCTGTTTAGTTGTAGGGGTTACACATTGTGGTTACTCTTATTAGACAGAGGACAAATACTTAAGTTGTCTACCATTTTTGTGAAAGACAGCAAGTCAGATGCAGCACTTGCAAAATCACAAACCTTTCCAGTGTTTTTTTTTTTTGTCCAAAACCTCTTTATAAAAGCACAAGATTATAGTTTGAGGTAATAGGTCTGCATATACCTCAGAACGGCTTCAATAGCTGTTACATATACATCATTGGGGCCATTTCTCAAATTAAAATGGACACAACCCAAGCATTTATTATCATTATTATAGAACAAACCAATTCAGACATGTAGGTGGACATTTGTCAGGATAACTGCTCTAAGCTAGTTAGTATAGCAATCCAGCAGATGTCATTCTTCAAACCTGGTACCTAGCCAATGTGTTACATTTTGGCCAGTTGTGTCAAAGTGGTTCACTGGTTCATAAGGCATTAAAAATCATTGCATCATCCCGACAATGTCTGATTAAGTTGAGACATATCTCAGTCCTCTAAAAAGGCAAAGTTATCTGTAACAGAGGTTGGCAATGCCTTTGTGTTATGAAAGTGGGATGTCAATAGAGCTTAATAAAGCACTGAGATCCACATGGCTGAGCAAGACTGCATTTCTGCAAGTTCCAGTTCAGTGACATGACCCAATCTCAGTTAAGCAGACGATACAGAAAATGTTTCATGAGAAACATAACATTTCTAAAAGCTTGTATCTCAATTGTTGTTATTGCTGTCATTTAAAACTTCTGAAGAGTTAAAGATCAATGCTGATCATAGGGCTGCAACTGACAATTATTTTGCTAAATCGATTAATTTGTCAACAATTTTTATGATTAAGCGATTAATAATCAGATAGCAAACGCTTCCTTAAAGAAAACTTTTTACGAAATTAAACCAGGTGAAACTCCTTACTTTTGCTGCATAAATTTGTTATAACTGCTGCTCAAGATGAGTCTCTGTCAGCTAAAGGCATATTTTTGTCTCTACGCTCCAGTTCACAATAAATTGATCACTACATTAGTTGACCATTATTTCAATAATCCATTAATTGTTACAGCCTACCTTCAACCAATTTTTAGTATAAATCCTTTGGAAAAGCAAAGACTGAAATACGAGCCGATATGTCTCTTAACGGAAGTATTTTATTTTCATACAAAGTTTCCCTAATTCATCAAAATAAAATAGTGTCAAAGATACATTGTTTTTCATCAAGAAAGAAGGTATAGTCAGCGCTTATTGCTGATGTTTGTATTTGAATATGAGTAAAATTTCTAATCCATTCAGTAAGTTCACATTTTCCAGTATCAATATTAAAAAACTCAAGTGATTTAATATGTGAGCAGCCGCTTAATTCAACAGGTTAAATCTAGTTTTCAAACATAGGAAATCTGCTTTATCTTCTATTCGGAACTCTAATATTTTTAAGGCGGAAACAGATAAGGTGTAAAAATATGTTCTGCATTAAGACACCTTTAGAGGATCCATTACAAAACAATTAATAAGCCTGGGTAACAATTATAACTAAAAAAAAAAAAAATAACCATGATTTTTTTTTTTTTTATAAAATTCATGCAAGAACACACTTTTTTGAACCCAATATTTTTTCTTACTGTAACTGTTTGGCAGCCTTGTCAACCTCCAGTCTGCATTTTTTCTGAGCTAATGCTCATTTCGTTGATCAGGCATTTAAAGGGTTCAAGTCGCAACCTTTTACATGCATCAATGAATGTAACACGTCATAAATCACTTTATAATTTTTCGCACTTCAGCTCATTACAAACACTGCATCTATATCACTGTGTAAACGAAACAAACAGATGTCAATTTAACGTAAAAACGATTTTTTTTTTTAAGGTTAAGGGAGAGTTATAGTTCAAATTGCTCACAGAGTAACAACTACGTTTTACGTTGTTTACATTAGCATGCTAGCTGGGCCTTTCCAAGCCGGACTCTTGTAATGTAAATTAGACAACTTTTTTCACACAAGTTTTTGTGCCAAAAATGTCTAAATAAACACAACACAAAGTGTTTTGCCCTAAAATAACTACAATGCATACGTTATTGGTGTTTTCCAAGTAAAAAGAGCCGAAGCTAACAGCTAGCTGAAGCTAGCTCCCTGCTAACGTTACCTGGGATTGAAGTCCTGAAAGAGTCCTCTTAAATTCATGGTGGACAACAGGGCCGGTCGGCTAGCTAGCTACTGATGCTTCGTCGACCCTGGCGGTGACTTCACCGTCTAATCTGAATGCTACACATGTTAATTTGTGCTCAGGTTTAAGGCTCCGGTTCATTACTAAATGTTGTGTTTTGGCTTTTTTTCTTTCCTCCCAACTACCCGCGTCTACAGGATATGACGTCTTATTTCTTGTTCATGGCGGTTGGAGGGAAAAAAAATATTTGCAATACCGCCATCATCTGGTTAATTTATGAAACAGCCAGAACCTTAGTAGATAAGATATTTAAAATTACATTTGTACGGAAGAGGATTAGGGCCACTGTAAAAAAAAAAAAAAAGTTAACTGATTTTTAAATTTTATTTCCGTTTAGTATGGGAAAAAGTCAAAATTCTGACCTTTTTCTCAGAATTGTGACTTTAATTTCAGAATTTTCTGACTTTATTCTCAGAATTCTGACTTTTTTCTCAGAATTCTGACTTTTTTCTCAGAATTCAAACTTTATTCTCAGAATTCTGACTTTAATCTCAGAATTCTTAATTTTTTCCCATACTAAACTGAAATAAAATTTAAAAATCAGTTAACTTTTTTTTTTATTCCCAGTGGCCCTAATCCTCTTCCATACATTTCTCTTTAATGTTTAGTAGACTAAATTAATGATTTATTTGTATATTTATTTATGATCAAATGTCAATGAAAAATAAGAACAAAAGCATAGAGAAAAGCCATTGTTTATTATTGGTAATATAACAAATAAGGCCTTCAATTGAGAATAATTCTAAAATAAAAGTCTTTACCCTATGTTAACATTTATATCTGATTCTTCTCCCTTTAAAAAAAAAAATATTTCCCACTCGTTTAGCCTTTCAAATATTTTCATTTCACTTTTTCTTCAGATGATATAGGAAAGTCTTTCCGAGGAACATTTTGAATCCCATACTTACTGAAGTAAAGAAAAAAAAAGGTTACTCAACTGTATTTTCAGATGTTTTTATAACCACCTTTATGTTTAGAATCATTATACGTAATCACTTGAAGAAAAAAAAAAAAACCCAGACCGTTCAGAGTAAGGAAAGCAAAAGTAATACTGTATCTCTTAGAAAAGGAGTCCTATCTGTAGGTGAAGTCCTTCTATTGCCTTGATAACTTTCAAGAGCCTGTATTATGTAAGTTATTTAACTTAACAGGTTAAATAACATATTATTAAGGGTTATTTAATTATTGTTATTGTTAAAACAAATTAACATAACAGGGGGTTTACACTTCTTCTGAATAACAGGTTAGAATTACAGTTAAGTCCCTAAATAGTAATATCCTTGGCAGGTTTTTATTCCAATATAGTTTTGCTGAAATATAAAGTTTATCTCTGCTGGGAAACATGACAGGCATATTCCATGGAATTATAAGACAATATAAAAAGGGGTATAGTGTTTTTAAACATATCTGCTTTTAACTATATTTTACCAAAACAGCACATTTTAAAACAATATACCCCTTCTTCACAATCAACTGAAAATCTTTCCTGGAATTATAGCTTTTAAAAATTTTTTATATCTCTACTGGTATCTGACCAATCATTGTTTAACAATCAACTTCAAGGTGAATGGAGAATGAGAATGGAAGGTGTCTTCTAATAATTTTTGGTCTAAACTGCAGCTCTGTCCATCTTTCCATCAGCTCTGGTCATCATTTCCCTGAAGATGAAAAGATTCCCAGCACTATGATGGTACCATACTTCCCCGCGGTGGCTGCACACTCAGGATGGGAGATTTTTGATGTCTCCTTATCCAAAAACTTTTTTCGCCTGTTTGCTGTGTCAAATATTAAACAGGATTTTTTTATTCCTTCTCTTCATCAGTGGTTTTCTTCTTCGACTCTTCCATAAAGGTGAGATTTGGAGAAAAAAAGAAACTCACAAGCTTTGGATCCCAGCAGCTTAACTTCACCTTCAGAGTTTCAGATCTCATGACCTCTGAGACGTTTTAGAAACATTTTATTTCCTGTTGGTCAAAAGCCTTGAGTTTCATCACTTACGTCCATAGATCTGGCCACGTAGCAACATTATCACTCCCCAAGGAATTTTTTGGTTTGTATAAAAAAAAAAAAAAAGCAGAAACCAGGCCTTATAATGCACTAAGAATGCTTGCAAAACGGACTGAGTGAGCTTGATCCTGTATATATGTATATATGTATATATGTGTACCGGTATATATATATATATATATATATATATATATATATATATATATCCTAGAAAGATAACATAACCATCGATAAAAAATTGATTAAGAAAAAAAAAAACTACAACAGATTATAGAACATAGATAAAGCTTTATTTTAGGGAAAAAAGAACATCCTATGCTTCTGTTTTTACTTCATTAAAATACATGAGATCGAAAGAGTTTCTATTCTGGTTACTAAAATATGTACAGTATGCAAAACAACGGAAAGTTTGAGTCTTTTAATCTAAATGGTGAATAATAGATTTATTATGGAGCCTGACACCTTTATACACTCATTTGATTCATTTTATTTTGCAATTATTTCCCCCTGTCCATCATACCAACTTCTTCTCCAGATTTTTTGCAAAATCTTTGATTTACTTAATTATTTATGTAGTTCTTTTTAAAATTAAGTCCCCACTATAAGGTTTATTTTAAGGGTTCTACTTTTGCTCAATGAGCTTTATGTTGATTGGTAGTTTTCAGAATAGTTGCTACTGAGTTAAAGACATTGCTCAACCTCTCGGTTTCATTAATGCAATAGATGAGTGTAAAGATGAGGGGCAGTAGGGATGTAAGTTGTGTACAGGGGCAGGGATGAACAATTTAACTTCTTTGTTCATATGAGACAGTTTTGGATAATACATGAAACACAACTAGCAGAAACAAGAAAAATATAGATCTGCCTATTAAATTAGATTTACACTCCTTTACCTTACAAAAACAGAGAAATACTGTGAGGCAAAAATACTTCAAACAAGTCTGTACTTTTGACTTTTATTTCAGACATGTAGGTGTCATAAATGAAACTTGCAGAAGAGAAAAGTCATTAGAAAGATTTTACTGCAGGAATATTTCTGGCAGCAAAAGCATGGTGAACTCCCACTATAGGTCATACATTGATTAATATGGGTAATGAAAAATAATAATAATACAAAAATATATTTAGAAGATAATGAAAAGTATCCTCAGCAGTTTTTATTTTACGGTACCATAAGGCTGTCAAGGTTGCATAAAAACTAAAAAGTGTAC
>NW_015150855.1:24654-27343 GCF_000732505.1 Cyprinodon variegatus
TTTTTATTTCTGCTACAACCTCTTATAAAAGAATAAAATACTTCTCATTTCACAATTTATCTCAATATCAGTCCATATGATACATAAATGTTGCTCTACAGCAGTGTTTCCCAACTGGAAGTATGGGTACCACTAGTGGTCTGAGAGTGCATTGCAAGGAGTACATGAAAATATGTCATTTCTTAGGTAGTAAAATAAAATTGAGCTGGAATCTGTTTTGCTCTGTGAGGACACAATAGAAAAACCTAACAAGCTTTAATCAATTAAATGTAAGTTTTTTCTTATATGTTTGAATTCACCTTCAGCTTTGACACACATCCAAACAGCAGAGGAACGGACTGGATGTAGAGAACAGCCTGGGATCAGCTGTTTTTCACATTGCTCCCCAAAGGGAATGGTTAAATCCAGAGAGTTAATTTCGTTGCTCTGTACTTGTGTCGGTGTAATGACAATGACAATAAAAGGTGGGGGAAAAAAGCAGCTTAGGTGTCTTAATGAAAACAAAGAAAAACTAATTAAAGGGGAACATTGTTTTTTTTTACATTGGCACCTTGATTTTACGTTATTACATCACGTTCTATTCACCCTTATTAGTTTTGTGTCATTTGGAGCTGTTCTGAAGATATTCCGTTAGGTTATATCCAAGTAACGTCTTCCTTTGGGCAACGAGTTGAAGGCACAAACTAAACTGTTCATAACTTATTTGTTATGGAACGCCAGCATTCATAACATGTAGGCGAATCACTGTCGCCCAGACATCAGCGGTTATATTTTTTATATTTATATTTTTTTTTACAAAGTGGAGTGTGTATGACGTCATCCGCAATTCTGCTAATGCCTTGTTAGGTTTACCCCTATCAATGGCAGAAATCAAGGAAGAGCAGGAAAGGCACTCAGGCTTTATGGAGATGGTTCAGGATCCAAGATACCAGAGGCCTGACAGGATCCTCTTTCACAAAGTCCACGATCTCTGGTATAGGAAAACCCCACTAAAAGATGGCATGAAATATCAGTTGGTGGTTCCCAAGTCTTTGGTTCTTCAATTTCTCCAGTATTTCCATCATCGACAATATTTATGGACACCTGGGGGTAGATCAGGTTGCGCATGCGCCATTGAGCTGATGGTAATATTCGCTCTTTCGGGATGGATCGAGTGGTGACACATGGTAGCATCCGTTTTTTGAGTTCTCTAACCCTTTTGTTTTAGCTGAGCCCACCCCAGAACAGGACCTGCTGGGCCTTCTGACCTAGCCCATTATGTCCCAGTTTTGCCACAACTCTAGTCCGGCACTCGGATGACGTCATACACACTCCGCTTTGTTTTAAAAAAATATATAAATATAAAAAATATAACCGCGGATCCAGCTCCAAATGACAAAAAACTAATATGGGTGAGTAGAACATGATGTGTTCCCCTTTAAGTTAGACAGGTTAAATGTATTTATAAGGGACTTACTCATAGGAGCTACAGCTTTAAAAATACAGGTTTATAATAGGATTTTATTTTGTGTTTATTTTGTTTCCTCACTAAATTGCTGACAACATATTTATGTTGTTTTTTATTTGAGATGAAAAGCATGAAATCCCTAAGAATTAAATGCTCAAAGTAAAAGATCAAGTTAGTTTTTTTATTATTATTTTATAATAATAAAAAAATAATAATCAGTGCTTTAGATTTAATCAGTGCTTTAGCTTTAATCTGCACTATCTGAACCTCTTTCTTATTAATCCCAGTTTTCAACATTTAATTTGTACAGAGGGATCTTACACGTCCTAATTTCAACTTTATCTTTCCATTACTAATACCGAAAAATATATACATTTTACTATTTTTAATTATTTGAACATAACACATGCACCTGAACATAACGAGTAAGTATCCTGCGATTCAAGCACTGAAGATCAGCAAAATCCAGAAAAGCAGAAGTGGGGTAAATCTGTTGGGACTGGAAGCACCACCTGACATGAAACAAGAAGAAAGACACAAAAAACAGAAAGTTGTTCTTTAGACTGGAAAACAGATATGTTGATATGTGCAGAACTGAGTTGAGTTCTATGTTTTCAATCTGGGATGGCTGCCGTTCAGGCTGTCCACGAAAAGGAGGGAAGTTTAGTACAACACTTCGAGCTGATTGGGTGATGGCCAGCTAGTTCCCGCCTTCCATAATTTGCTCTCAACCAATCGTAGCAGTGTGATTCATCTGCAGCTTTTTGAGTGTTTTCACAAGTAGCAGAGTAAGCTGATAAATCAAATTTTTTCCAAATCCTGTCGGAAGAAAAGCAAAGACATCGTTCTCATCTACAAATGCACAAAATGCTTCTCTTTGCTCTTTTTTTTAAAACGAGGAATGCTACAGAGTCAATTGCGGTATCGACAGGTAAGTCATCCAGCGTAGCCATGTTTGCAATGCCTCGGCGAGGCACTTCTGACTGTCGTCTTTCCTACAAAACCACTGCTGGTATGTGATTGGTCGGACCTGCTGGTTGTTACGAGACAAACATATTAGCCGGAGTCCTTCAAGATGGATTTGTTGTGAGACTGAAAACTCAAATCTCACGACAATCCAGCTTACAGCGCAAGGTTAGGAAAACAGTGCAAAAACAATATAAATGAACTGAATGACAACAGAAAAAACAAAGCAGCTCTGATAAAAAAATCCAATCATAAAACATTCACAAGCCTTAGTCA